>NC_134407.1:38855653-39003153 GCF_038048845.1 Mixophyes fleayi
TGACAAAGACCCGCTGAGAGGCACAAGCACTCAGCTGACTATAACAGTCATGCAGCTTATGAAAGGCACGCTTGTCATGGTAATGCAGATGTATGTCAGGAGACTGTCTCTTAGATGGCATCTGTAGCAGACATAGCATGTATAGAACATGTTTTCATAACAACACATATGCAGAATGCGTCACTTTTAGACTGACATAAGTATGTGTGGTAGGGGCATGTATCCCATGCATGTTTATATTATTTATATTGACTCCATAGAGAACAACAAAATATATCTAACATGGTATCTGAATGCTGTAATGTTTCAGCCTACTTGTGTAGGCAATGGATCATGTGCATTCAGCAGCGTATATAAGATGTACATATTCCAGGGACAGTTAATCACCTGGTTACACAGAACTCTATCTTACAAGCAGTGGGGGCTGAGATAACAGTAGGATGCACACGTTGGTGCACTTACGTATTTTCTCTAGATGAAGTCCACAGTTTTATTTACACAGATGGTTCGGCATATAATGTAAATTCATTTTTTGTTTCAGTTTTTATGGCTGACAGGTTGTAAATAAAAACCTTGATTTAACACTATAGGAAATACTTATCTTTATTTGTTTTTCGACCTATGAGGCTACTCATACAATTTCTGTAGTAATAGACCACACAAGTGATCCCCACTATCCAGCAGTGATCTATGTCCAAATTTGAAGTGATCCTGTCCCTCCACATTTGGCCTGTGTGACATGAGCACAGATAACTTTAACATAGCAAATAAACTACACTACAAAAAGGACAGAATATAATTGTGTTGCTTAGAGTGGGTGAAACATTTTTTGCAAAGTTACCCGTTTCCCTTAGTGCTCCGTGTGAATTTTGCACATTCTATCTCATTGTTCCAGGTAGTAAAGGTTAATTAGGCTGGGTATACACTAGTAATGAATGTGTCCCGGTGAATAAATGTAGAGAGTGCTGGTGGAATAATTTGTCCCTTCGTTCTGAGACTGAATATTTGGTTTCAGAGTCACTGAATAGAACAAAATTGTGTAAGGACATGAGGATAGTTATAACAAAGCGGTTAATCAGTGTGACAGGAATGTAGTCTGCTGTCATTCTCTTAACGACTACAGGACCAGATGAAGAGCACAGATCTGGAGGTAAATCATGTATGATGTGTACACATGTATCGCCAGACTGATAGGAACGTCAGTCGTTTGTAAAATCATTAGTGATAACATATTGTTTGAACGTTTTTTGTAGTGTGTAGTACACACTTTCTCAGGCTAGGTGCACACTTTGTACCCAGCCTAAGAAAGAGATACAGGCATTTGGGTGGTGTTACTTTGCATGAGCTCCGTTGCTACATTTACTTTTGCAGAATTCTAGAAAATTTGTTTGTCAAATTTGAACATTTGAGTCTTAAAAAGAAATATGACTTATTTTGTCCATGTTAAATAAGACTTGGGCTGCATAAGTAAAATGGATACTATATTTTCAAGTGGACCCAATAATTTCTGCTTGTTAATCAGCTCATTCACCCTTTTTCTTGTTTGTTTTAGTCCATTTTTATTGCAGTTAAAGTGTTATTTATTGTTAATATAATGCAGAGGAAACTGGTGATTTCTGCAAAGTAAAATAAAAACATTAGTATATTAGATGACTATACATAATAAGCACTGAGGACAGTTTGGACCCAATGTATACTGTTTTGCAACCCTTGTTTTGGGGCCTGGCTTATAGGGTATGAACCTCTAGTCTAGTGCAATGTTACTTAGTAATGTGTATTGTTATCCATTGATGATTACTACACGTAAGGCTGTAAGAGATCAGGTTAATGTGTTTTCTTTATCCCGTCTCTTGCATTGATTAAGAAACTGTTCAGTATTCTGAAGCTAAAGCTGCGTGTGATATAAAATCCCCTCGGATGGGGAGGAGGGGATAATAACGCTATAATGTATGAGCAACAGGCTGTGTATTTTCATCCCCCCACAAGATGCAGGCTAATGGAAAAGTAAGATTCAGTGTGACTTGACAAGGAGAGCAAAGATGGAATGGAAATGAGCAACGGGGGACAAAATACTAATTGCTGCTTTCTTATTTAGCCCAGTGGTACATTTGTTCATTAGGAGGCTGCTGGTTGGCAGTTCAATTACAGAGCTCCCTAGTTGTAACATGGAGACATTTGCTGTGCTAAGCACACAGCAGGTGCGGGGCTCAAACACAGGCTTTATGCTGCCTTTTCCCCATTGCTGAGTTTGTTCAGCAGGATATTTTCTGAAACTCATCCAGAAAATGTTTATTAAAAACCTATTCTTATACATTAAGCAACAAACCAGATGCCTGCTTTTATGCAGTTACAGCCATGTAAAGTTATGTATGTGTGTGTGTATATGTGTAATATATACATAGTAGTGGAAGTGGGGGATGTATACAGTGGTATGTCATACCTCCACTTCTCCTACAGCTGTATTGTAACAACTAACAAATTCCATTAACTTACATTCCCATTACATATTTAATACCGGACACTACTAAATCCCCACTTCCACTGCTGCATGCTACAAACATACATACACAGATATAAAATGAGCATGTGTGTATAATGTAATATATCTCTCTCTCTCTCTCTCTCTCTCTCTCTCTCTCTCTCTCTCTCTCTCTCTCTCTCTCTCTCTCTCTCTCTCTCTCTTCTCTCTCTCTCGTCTCTCTCTCTCTCTTCTCTCTCTCTCTCTCTCTCGTCTCTCTCTCTCTCTCTCTCTCGATATTATATATATCGATAGATATATAGAGAGAGGTGTGGAGATAGATAGATAATATAAATATATATTAAGAGAGAGATCTTGATATCTCTCTCTCTCTCTCTTCTATATCTATAGAGATATCTCTCTAGCTATATATCATATGTGTCTGTGTTTATAATATAGATAGCTTGGCGTTGGATGCAAGGGGGCACCAAATTTACACATGAGACTTAGTTTCCTGTTCTTCATTCCAGTTGTACACAATTATCTCCTCCCACATTTGGCAGGACCAGCCATCAACACTTCTGTTGCCACGCACACACTAATTTCAGCAACTTTACAGAACTTCAGAGAGACCAGATCAGTGAACAGTTTGGTCACACCCTTGGATTGACTATCTGAGCTGATCTGATTGATAAGAGGCAAAGTTGAACAATCAGTTTGCAATACCACCACAAGCCTCTACACATATGGGTCAAAAGATTATCCTGCACATGTAGCAGTAATAAAAAAAAGTCTAAATTGACCTGCCAAAATGGCATCATACCCTATAAAAAAATAAGCCCAATATCCAATCTGCATTGGGTGTTACAGCAGATGTTGAACTTTTCAGTCCAATTTAAGGGGATTTAAACATTTACTCTGCTTCAGATTCAGATATCTGTTCTCGTATGCTGTTTTATGATTCCTAGCGCCCAATCTATTTTTGCAATTTAAGGGGAGACCTGATATGAGGACTTCTGTGTAATAAGGGTATATTAAGAAGGAGAGTTTTCTTATCCGTTGGATTAGCTTTACTATTGTGTTATATCTCCTCATTGAATGGTGGCTTACTGCCAATAGGGGAAAAATATAGTAATGTGAAGGGAAGTAATGAACTCCCTGATTACAAAGTATTTCAAAGCCATTTTATCTCCCAAGAGTTTGTGATTTATTACATACTTGGGATAATGTTGCTGTGTCATTTCCACCCTGTTCTGCATTACAGTATCTATAAAGAAATGAAGTCCTTGTAGGACTGTTTGTGCTACACAGTAAATTATAGAGACAATGAGATAATACTTGTTGTATGCTTTAGTATGCAGGCTGAATGAGTATGAGTGGTGTTTCATATAGAGGTGTGTTTGACACCACAGTTCTCCTGTACTAGTTTGGCAGATGAGTCACATGTCTACTGTGCTTTTGGGGGAACCTGCACCTTCCACTATTCTGGCTTCCTGTCCTCCTCCTCATAGCACAGTTTAGTTATTTTAAACAGTAAATTATAAATTGGTAGCTCCACATTGTAAGGAAAGTATTGCTCCATAGAAGCCAATTTGTACTTTAGGTTTAGCGACCCTTTAAATTACCCCACATATGTGTGACAGTTTGATCAGCTAATACAAGTCTGCTCTGTTATTACTTGGTTTTAGTACAGAATTGGAAGTCATGTATTTCTAGTTATGTACAGTACATGAATTTATTTATAAACAAGTTCATAGCAGAGCTACTACTGTGTTTAATGATGATACAGGTGATTTGCCAGAGAAACACTGTTTAGCAAAGTAATATTTCACCAACTAAAAGGGAATTCTATCCAGGAATCCTATAGTCTGTTTTGAAAGTCAATCAGTAACAGGGGGCCCATTGTTGCTGCTCTCCCTTTGAGCGCTATTGACATCCCTCCAGTGTATATATGTAATTGACTAAATGAGCTATTGTCATTAGCATTTTACTAGTTGTAGATCAAGTCACCTTGCCCCTTTGTCTTCATGCTTCATTTGTAATGCCCATTTGTCAAGTAATAATGTGATGTGAGGCTATTACCTGGAGCTAATCTTTTCATGGAGAATGGGAGAGACTCCTACACTGGCTGCTGTCATGCTGGGAGGACAACATAGCCTTTGGGACCCATGAAGTTATAAATGTTAAGATTAAAGCACTGCAAATGTTATGCAGTTAGTGAGGACTCATATTGTCCTTTTTGTTGTCACATTTCTCCTTTCAGATATGCTTTTTTAAAATAGATGTAGTAGCTTCAGTCCTAGGCTTAGAAAAGCTAAAAATTCTACCTTTTAATTTCACTTTGTCATATCCTCCAGAAGATTATTTGTTGTAAAATTTTCTATTGCCTTATGGTGGAAATAGATCATGTATTTATTTATTTTTAAACACATCTACATAGAGAGGCTGCTGTTGCACTAAATTTTTCCTTATCGATCAGGATGAAATCCATGGCACTACTTTTTTTTATTTTTTTATTTTAGAAAGTGGAATTCAGGTAAAACATTTTTTCCCGAGAAGCTGCCATCCCCCACCTTCAGTAACTGAATGTTGAAAGTCTGACTGTGGGGTTATTAGAGAATTAGTTTTGCTTTGATTCCTCGCTTAATTGATATCTTGAGTAGTTGGTTGAAAGGTAAAAATAAAGGATGACAAGCTATTGATCAACAGGCATTTTCATAAAATTCTAAGACCTGTTCCAAACCTTTTTTCTTATTTTGTTCAATGTTATTGGCTCGGGCTAATTATGTTTTTTTCTATTTGCTTTATTGTTTTTTAATTTCTTGATAAGGAACAAAATTTATATGCATTTAGACTTCTTTGTCTGTAAACCCTCCCGTCACTTTCTTGTGATGTTTGTGATTTTTGTGATCGCCCGCCAGTTAATAGAATGCACAGATGTTTGTGGAGGAAGTTTTGCAGTTTGTAATGCATCTCGTGGTGTTCATTGAAAAGCGCTGCAAGAGAAGGAAATAGTGATATAATTATTAATGCAGTGGTATCACAAGAGAAGGACCTTGGATTGTTTAGTGTATGGGGAGAAGTGGGCTTTGGATGTGTATGGTTGCTTAGGAAACCAGCATTGTATATTTTCAGTTATTCTTTCCACGGATGAATCGTTTAGCATGTGGCATTTTTGTCGGTAGTCATGTTTCTCCCCTGACCAATATAACACTTTTTACTGTATAGATATCATGTTTGGAGAGTCATAGTACTTGTGATTCACTAAGGCCAGTTATCAGCAATTTTAGCTCACAATGTTTTACAGCTAACAAAAGCATGAACACTGTTTTGGTGATGGAACCTATTTCTGACCCCTTACCTACTTCTGCAGCATCGACTCTCAGGACTGTGGCAGCAGGGAGGGGCTTCTCTAACTAAATAACCAGTGACTGACAGCTTGGCAGATTTGCTTTGCAGTGTGGATTGGGGCAGCCATACACACGGGAAGGGCCAGCAATTTAGCCCCAGCTTTTTAATCTGTATGAGATTCCATAAGGACTATGTCCTAAAGATGTGGGAATAGGTGTAGCTGTCTGTAGTGGAGTGGGGGTAATAAATTGTTAGCACAGTTACTGTGGAAAATCGGGTTAAAGGTGCTAATGTTTCTGAAACAAACATATATGAGGAACAGTCACCTGTAGTTTACGCACTTGGTTAATCATTGATTGCAACATCTGTCACACATTCAGTATTGCCATCAGAGCTGTCCTATTGTTGATTTAAAGATATTCTGTTTGTGAAAATGTAATATAAGACAAATTACACTGATATTTTATGCCCAGCCAAGCAATGGTTTATTAGAAAACAGAACGCTGCACAACGATGTTGATGTTTAATCTCCTGTACAATTGGTTGAATCAATCTAATCTTTCACCTTTTGTAGCAGAGCCCCCCTCCCTTTCTTAGGGCAGAGGAAGGGGCTGTCCCTGGCTGTTATAACACGCCATGTCCTGGTCATTGATTGGCTGTGAACACGAACATGAAGACATCACTGTGTGTATCAATGCTCATAGCCAGTCTGTGATGCTGATGTTTTGTGCTGCCAGGAACAATCCGATATTCTACCTGCTGCTTGTATATGAGATAAGAAGAGGTTGTTGGGGAATTAGAGGAATGGAAAATCAGGGTGATGCTTGTGTCAGGCTCTTTGCATGCTGAACTCATCCCCCATCCACCGATCTACCAGTCTAGAAAGATTTAAGTCCTTCAAACTTTTATTAATTTATTTTGTGACCATTATCCAAGTCAAACACTCCTTTTCCCAGGCATTTGCTTAATAATTAAAGAGCACACTTTTTCCAACATTGTTTAAAACACACTATTTATACAAGTTATTGATACTCCGATTCATACAGCAGCCATAAGAACTTGTAATGCACCTGAAAGCCGCGGATTGGGCAGGTTTGGTCTGTGAAAGCTGCGGATTGGTCTTGTTTTGGGTGGGTAAAAGTGTGGAGCCAGCCTGCAAGCAGATGTATCTGTGTGGTGTTGGGCATATGTAGGATTAGCAGGTCAGATGGACAGAATGGAAGTGTATGACATCACTTGTGGGTTTGAGTAGGACACTGGTGACTTCCAGTGGCAGTCAATGGAAAAGGAGACACAAGAATGGCGGCTGCCTCTGTAGCTTCCACGCATGATCATCTAGACAATTCTAAAAAAAAAGCAAAGTGAAGCTCGAAAGGGGATTCTACTCCAAAATTTGAAAACATTAGATTGATTCAACCCACTTGCCAGGTGACATTAACAAGATTATGCAGAGTTTTGTTTAGGAGTGAAGACACCTATGCGGTTTAATTAGACACAAATCAACTTTAGTGACATTGAAACATTCACAGTACAAGCACATCTTTTTATTATTGTTATATTGCACTTGAGTTATAAGTATACTGTAATACGTTGTAGTGGTGGTGGTAACAGCGGAAGCTCGGTCATATGCATTTTATAACCTTTCTAGTGATAGTTCATTTGAAGGATGAGCAGGACTGATGAAATTCCATGATTACCATCATACATATGATTAATGGTGCATTGCTTATGGTAATCTCTGCATCGTGATTGATTATTTCCACTTGAATTTCACTACTGAATTATAAACAGCCAATGTATATGTGTATTGTCTGTTTTTCCATTATTATTACATGTTAATTTGTACAATAGCTGTGACCACAAAATGATCCAATAATAATCCTTTTGAGATTGAGTGGATATTCTTGGTCATGCTGGTAAATGTGGTTTTCAGAAGACTTCTTCCTGACCCATCTGTGGTCTCACTTTGCGACCCCACAAAATTGTGGTTTGGTGCAGTTGTGGGAGAATTGTAGAACAATCCTGTCATTTGGCTCTTGGGCCCTGATGTCGGTATGTTTCATCTTTTGGGAGATATCAAATATTTTATCCTCCCGGAAAACATACACAACCCATAAACCCATTTTGGAATTGTTTTTATTATAACCAAATCTCACAGCAATGTGTATAACGTGTTTTGAAAAACGATCGGTAAAATGCTTCAGACATGCTGTGCTTAATTGCAGGATTTTGACCTTCAGTCATATACTTTTAATCATGTGACCGATATCTGTAGTTGTACTTGGAAAACGCCTGTATTAATATTTTGTTCTGACTTTGCTCACTTAGATTAGATAGAAATCTTTAGTAAGGTCATAGAGCAGGCCTGGCCAACCTATGACTCTCCAGGTGTTGGGAAACTACAAGCCCCAGCATGCTTTGCCACCAAATAGCAGACGATAGCTGGCAAGTTATTCTGAGAAGTGTAGTTTCACAACAACTGGAGAGGTTACAGGTTGGCCAGGCCTGTTATAGGGGCTTAATTCATTCCTCAGCAGGAGCAGAATAGTCACTTAAGTACTTGGGATGAAATCATGGAAATTGTGAAGTAGTGTGAGAGCTTCTGCAGTGGTTGTTTAAAGACACTTCAACAGGCAACAACCTGTCCTGAACTCTTCTTTCCATTCCTCTACTCATTCACACTGCTCGCTCGGATTCCGTGAGAACAATAGTTTACTTTATTTGGATTATAACTTCATTTAGTGCTGGTTATAGACAGCTGCAGGGTCCCGACTCACTTGGTCATGCTGGATTTTTATTCTCTGAGTTCATACAATATATCAGTGTTAAGGTCCAATTTTCTGGAGATTTTATATAATTGTAATCAGTGGTGTAAGTGGGGAGTTGTATACGGTGGTATACCATACCACCACTTCTCCTACTGCCTTCATTGCAAAACGATCAAATTACATTCCCATTACAGTTTTCATACAGCCACTTCTAAATTTGCACTTCAACCACTGCTATAGTACACAAGTGACGTTAATATATGTATAATATCTGTATAAATGGTGTTCAGATTAGTAAAACTTGTGTGTGACTCTCCCTGTGCTGTATACCGACTATTAGAAGGCACCTTGGAGATTAGAGAGCTGTATAACGGTGTGCGACTTGGTGCCGTTACACAGTCGTGGGATTCTTTGGCTACTCCTATAGTAGTATAAGATTATAAACATTCTCATTACACCTTTGATGCATCAAAACAAGTGTATATATGCTGCGTAATAGATTTCTTGTGCCTTCCGTGTTCAGTCCTTGTTTAGTTTGGAAGTCACCCTGATCTCAGTATTCCTAACACAACTCCCCTTCCTCCCTCACACACATTGTACCTAATAGCCTGTCTGTGAGCTCTTATATGTTGAACAGCACCTTTTTCCTGAGCCTATAATTGTCCCCCAGGAACAAGTACAATGTTTATTATTTGGATTGTTTGTGTACTTCTGTGCATATCTTTTTTTTTTTTTTTTTAACAATGAAATTTAAATGAGGCTTTAAAGGTTTTCATTGCACATGCTGCAAAGTAATTATCAGCCTTGTTCTTAGTCAACAAATCAGCTTGGCGCGTTCTAGATGATGTGGCGTCAGTGCAGCTCTGAGGTCATTATCCAAACCCAGAAATCCTGCTCAGACAGCTCTGCCCTTGTGTGAATCATGCTCCTTCCCCGAGCCAAGATTTGTTGAATCTTAAGTCTGGGAGGCCAAGGCTCTCCAGTTTCTACATCGCTCTCAGTGCAGGCTTGTGTATGTGAAAGCAGCATGTATTCAGTACTGTACAGACAGACTGCTAATATTTTTTTTCAAGCCTAACAAGATGAGATTCTTGCTACTTTTTTTGTCAGTCTTATATTTTTATTAATGGGAAATGTGTTAATTTCCTCATCTTAAAATAATTCAAATGAACCTGTGTTCCATGTTCTACTTTAAAATGGTGAATGTTTGCCTGCAATTGTATTTTGTCGGCTTTTGCTGAATAGACATTTGTGATGATCTGTCTGAGGGTGACCAATGTACTGAGAAGAGGGTAGACTTTTTAGGACTGTGACACTGCTTTGCTGTAACTAGCTATTTATTTATCTATTAGGGGAAATGTAAACAACTACATAATGTGGTTTTGTGAATGTTGTGGCTTCTAATACGTCCGTTTTATAGACATAGTATGGGCGTTATGATGTGCTGTAGATTATGCCGACCAGGTAGCTTTATGATGATTGGTGATTTCAGTAACTCTAGTAAATAAGCTCACTTTGGCAATAAATTATGTGTATACCAACATAGGTGTGCATAACACCCTAATCTTCCCGCCCTTGGAAAGGTACAGAACCAAAGCTCTATCTGTGTGGGGGGTTTGTATGTTATCCTCCTGTGTCTGTGGGTATCTTCTCATTGTCCAAAAAACATACTGGTCTTGTAGGTTAATTACTAAATTGGTGTGTGTGTCTATGGTAAGAAAATAACAGTCCATTAGTACATGGACTTTTATAATAATCTGATTGTAGAGTGCCGCAGAATATGTTTGTGCTATATGAAGAAAGGTAGTAATAATTTCATACGCTGCCTTAGGTTGTACTGTATACAGAGTTGATGGTTGAAGCAGTAGGAAGGTGTTTGCACTGTAGCGTTTAGTAGTGTCCATGCTTCTGAGTGACCGGTCACAGTAATATCGCTGCTGATAAGCGGAATTGTAAGATCATGTGAAAGTCAAAATGTTTGTTTTTCTTTTCTTTTGTGATCTTCTATTTCAGTCCAATGTCTGTATATTGCAGGGACTATGTTGTGATTTTGTCATACTGTACTTGTATGCAAGCACCCCAAAATTAATAGTTTTCATTATGAATTGTTTTTCAGTGCTATATTTAGCAGTACAGATGGGTCTCAGTTACTTTAAAGGTTAATTAGGACTTTGCCCGTACTGAAGGACGTGCAACGGGGTCATGTATTGACCGCCTCTGCCGCATTCACCACTGCACAGTGAGAATACCAATCACAATGGATTGATGAAACTGACTCACAGAAAGCAATTTCCATCTCTAATGTTCACAGAGTATGGTACAGACTGTGTGAGGGATTGAACGATGCTGGACTCTCATTATGCAGACAGAAGAGGCTGCTCTTTATTTACTGTATACCCTAAAAGCATTATCTTCCCTGATTTAATGTTCTAATACAGGTAAAATTGAATGCCTGCTGCCCTGTTTTCAATTCTACTTATTGTGCACTGTATTTTATATAACTGTTCAGTAAAACAAGTGTGTTTGCATTCTTAGTATGAACAAGTTGTGGTTACTGTAACGATTTATGCTGAAATCGCAGCCATTGATGACAATAGAATTTTTGGATTGTTAGATTCTCCGACCCTTGTTCTAATTAGTTGAGAGAGGCCCAAACAGTATATATGATTGTGATCCAGTTGTTGAAAACCTAAATCAGTATTAGTTTAAAGAGTGTGTTGACCCTTTTGTTTATCTGTGGTGACCTCACTGAACCCAATCATTCTAATCTTGTTGAGGTGTAATCATTGCTCACACACCAGGCCAGCAACACTATTGCCTGTCATTTTACTAGAAAGTGCCTATATTTTTGGATCAGTCCCCCTCCATCGAAAAATAAAGTACAACAAATGTCAGCCCGCTGTGCACAGGTGACACATACATACGATTTTACTAGATATTTACCCAGCGCTGTTATTTGTCTAATTTGCTTGGTGATCCGCATTGTCATTTTATAATAATTAAGGTGGAAACCCACTAAAGAAAATGATTCGTCCGTATAATACACATTGTACAGATTGTGCTGGTTCTGCCCAGAGAATATTGTGCCTAGCTTGATGATCTGACATGGCAATGTTGTTGTTCTTTTGTTTGTGTTGTGTCTGTGATCTACGCTGGAGGAATGTAATCGGGCGAGGCGTGCAAGTACTTGTAGAGAACCTTGTGTACATATGAGAAGCTCTGACGCAATGTCCGCCTACCATTCAGTTATTGTATTCATATATATATATATATATATATATATATATATATATATATATATCTGCAAGGCCTTGGTTCGAAGTGCTTAAACCTTCTCATAATGATCACTGAATTTAATAGTAGTATATGACGTTGCCCTAAACAGAATGCATCAAAATGTAGTAGGCATTCGTAATGTTTCCTTACTGTTTACAGTTATAAAGAACGTTGCCTTTTTTTCAGCCTTAGTTCTCCTTAAGGTGCAGAATTGTAATCGCCATAGCTGTGAAACTCTCCTACAGATTTATAGTCATTTTGCTGGGCCTTAATTGGAAATTGTATAGTTGCTGTTACAATTTAGAAAACACATTGTATGATAATGAACAGACAATATAGACCTATTTTATTTTTTGTAGTTGCAATGGGCACAGCTGCATAAGATGAGCAAATTTAGCACAGCTTCTGGTATTTCTACCCACTTTTTAAGTGAAAATGTTGTCCACTAACAATGGAAGCAGCCCGTTTGTGGATGGCATGAATATTAATGAGATTGGCGTTCAGAAGGAGCCAGTGACATCACTCGTGCCTTAATGATTTCACTAGCTCCTAGTGAATTAATAGGCATGGTCCACTGTAGGTAAACTGCATAAATTCTCAGTCACTGTAGCAGAAAAATCTAATGACCTCCATTGTTATGAACATTTTATCTTTGCTAATAAGATCTTAAATTTATTGAACAAAATAGGTGTCTCTTGGGAAGCCGTGAAATGTTTTCCCACTTGGTATTCCCCTCCAGTCGTACAAATCCCATTATTTTATGATGGTCTTTGCAGTCAAGGCAATACAGCAAATGTTTTTAAAATAACCAAGTGGAAGTTTACAGCAGTACAATGTTAGGAGCAATGGAACAATCGAGACTTCATACAAGCGTTCAATTCATTGTGTCTGGCAAGCTGGAGATTTTTCTTTTCTGTGTCCAGGTGACCATGAAATGAAGCCGTGACAATGAAAATTGTGTTATGTCTGTATTGAAGGATTACTGTGACTCACCCTGCGTGATGAGCATTGCAGGGCTAAGGTTTTATAGAGGAGCAAAGGATAACCCTTTTTATGACTCATACTTTTCATCATCTATAAACTTGTGTTTAACTATTCATATACCAGAAAGGGGATTCAAAGCACAAAAAGGCAATGCTTATATATAATCTCTGTAATTCTATATACATATATATTAGTTACTTATATATTAGATACATGTTGCTTGCTGATTGTTGGACTATCATTGCTTCCCAGGTAGATTAACACTAATGAACAATAACTTTTTTTCTTTATCTTTAATATTTCTTGAAACACACACCAATAAATAAATGATGATACCTAAATTGTTATGGTGTATTTTCCATTACCCTTCTCTTATTATTCAAATATGGAGCCTAGAAGACAAGTACTCTCGCAGCTGGGCTACACCTCCCATACCCCCCTGTACGCTTCGGTAAAAGTCCTACTAATGTGCGTTCTGCGAGGAGACTGTGTAGAGTAGCATGACCAAATGTGATCAACTCATACATAACACAAAAAGGGACATCAGAACTCCGACAGTGGATCTATCATGGATATTTAAATTTAATTTATTTCACAATAACCAAAGTTCTGAAAGTGAAGTGAATAACCCCTTTAAATGTATTTTGAATGTCAAAAAAACTATATTTTGTTAAAGGCTACCATCACTCAAATATATATTCATATTATTTGCAGTTATAAATGTATGGGCCAAACCCGGTCATGCAAGGATTATAGTTCAAGTTATCTGTTCTACGCTTGAGTAGCCAATTGGACGAGATCCAGGGCTGGGCCGAGTAACCACATCACTGACAGCCTGTTAGTTATAGGCCTGTTAGTTATAGGCCTGTTAGTTATAGGCCTGTGTGTCTAGTCATCTTCTGACCCATCTAACATTATCAGATCGTCCCTAACAACGATCTTCCCTAAACAATAGTCCAATATCTACTGCATTTTCTTGTGTATTGGCACCTTAACTCATCCAAACACTTAGGTTTTCTGCAAGCAGATAAACAAACATATGGTCTCCCAGTGTGGTTCTATTAATACTTGTCTAAACAAGTCCTGCATTCCTTGGTCTCATTTCAATTTGGGAAGTGACCTTTATTGCTCCTTTTTATACACTGCTCACTTGTTTTGCCCTCCCCACCACCTATCTTGTACCTCTCTGGGCTTAAATGACATTTGCGTGAACCGTAGGGAACCCAATGCAGGATTGATCAGCCAATGTCGCATAGACTCGTATGTTCATCCATTGATTTATAATGCATTCAGTTCGGATTGTTGGTTTTGTTTTCAGATTTCAGAAGCCAGTTTCTTCTGAAATTATAAATATATTTCAGATGAAACTGGCTTCTGAAAGCTGCTATTATTTGCTTGAGAAATCTGGGTGTTTAAAGTGGATGCATGAAGCCACATTTAAAGGAGTTGTCCACCATTGGACAGCCCCGTGTTTTTCCGTAGTGCTTTCTACCCAAATGGTGCTTTAGTGGGGTCTGCACTACACACGCTAAGACCATTGCCGATATCTACTCACAGCCGCCAGTTACCAGAGGAAGAACAGAGATCTGTATCTGCTGCAGACAAGGCTGACTGGTAATACAGACCTACCTGGGCTAAAAGTAATGATTACAGCACCTGATTGGGCAGGAGATGCAGCCAATCAACTGCTGCATTCGTTATACACTCCCAACTTTAGCACACATCTGTGGAAGTATTC
This sequence comes from Mixophyes fleayi, assembly GCF_038048845.1. Classification (NCBI taxonomy): domain Eukaryota; kingdom Metazoa; phylum Chordata; class Amphibia; order Anura; family Limnodynastidae; genus Mixophyes; species Mixophyes fleayi. Next base: position 38,870,229 of record NC_134407.1, read on the forward strand.
TGTTCTTGTGTGACTGGTGTATCTGCAGGGGACCTGGCAGGGGGAAGCACTGATTGGTAGGGTACACTATGGAAACAGAGGGGATGTCTTACCAATTTTGAGATTAAAGTGGTAGGGTTTAAAGATGTCTTTTGTGTGTAAATATTTGAATTTTAACTGTAAAAGGTACTCTTCTTTAAAACCCCCCTGCTAAATTGTAATATACACAGACCACCAAGTCCCTGATTCTTTCTACGGTAATGCTGGCATATTGTACCCTGCTTTGTAAGGTTAAGTTGAACAGGGTCATTTTCACCATTATTTTCTCCCCTGGTAGGAAGGTAGCTGTTTGTTTTTGGTTATTTTTCTTCCTGAGGGTGTTTCCTGCCCTATACTTTGTACTTCATAGTCATTATCTTCAATCGTTTTAAGAAATTTCCTGTCCACGCTACATATCCGTTAGATATTCTTTATGACAATGGCTAATCTGTATATTACTATCCCTCTGCTCTGTCATGTTCTGGACTATCTCAGTGATTGTAAAACATGTGGTGATCATTAATTGTATGACCACATTGAATCAATCCATATATATATATATATATATATATATATATATATATATATATATATATATATATATATATATTATGTTTTAGACACTTGGTTTAGTTGCTATAGTTACAGGCTGGCTTTTGCTGACAAGAAGGGCAATGTATAATGCAGTTCAGGGTTGTGGGCTGCAGAGGGAAAAATGACTTGCACCCCTTGGTACAGAGGAGTATAATACATGACAAGCCTGGGGATGGACATGAGTAATTTGCCTCTCTAAAGCGGTATGAGGCATTAGGAATTATCAACATGTATAGTTTTTAGTTTGTGTATTGTTTGTATGATGTTTTCAAGATAAATGATTTCCCTGGTGAATTCAATATCAAGAGCCCTTGTGGCCAAGAAAACTATACTTTGGGTGTAGGTTATGTGAAGACTATAGGCCCCTCTTGCTCACCACATATTCCATACTGATAAAATAATTTTCACAATCCAATTTGAAGGTTAGGACGGGTGCTCTGTAGGAAATTGTAGAACTGATGACCTTATTACTGCTTGGTATTCAGAGCTGGGCAGGCTGGGGATAATGCAGTCTGTCTGCTGTGCTGGCCTGTTCTTTTCATTCTGGCAGAGCTATACTCATGAATCAGATTTAATGGTACAGAGAGAATACTGCATGCTGAGGGGAATTGGAATCTCTGTCTTGCGCATCTGCTAGAGTCAGCAGCCACTGTATTGTGCTGCAGCACTGTCTTGTCAGAACAGTCTGGGAAGGTTACTTAAGAGTGCAATGATTCAAGTCAATCATCCCAACACTAGTTATTGCATATGATGTTTAATAAGTAGAGATTTGTAGAGAACGTACAAGATTCATTGTAAATTAAGATTTCATTTTCCAAAGCCAAAATATATATAAGGCCTGTTGTCAGTCGAATAATCGTTTGTGGCATCCAAGATTTAGATTTTGGAAGCGGACTTCTCAAAAGTGTTTCTCTAAAAGTATTCATCCCATGGCCCCCAGCAAGGGTCGAGGTATATGTGACCTTCAGCCAGCAATTGATCAAGGGAGATCGATCTCATCAGTAATTGTTGAACGAGCATAATAGGAAATATTATCAAATTTCATCAACATTAGTTGATGACAAAGGAGAATGTTTATGTTGGGGATTAATTTGCTGATAATGGCACTATGACACAGCTGGATTGGTGTGGAGACAATGTCTGCAAGCTGCTTAGCTCAGGGTAAATGATTTCCCATGGCAACTAGGGAAGACTATGTAAGAGACAGCAGCAGTTGCAGCTGCAGTAAGTGTCTAGTATCCAATCCTGAATTCCCATTTGTATATCTGTGAACTGGTAGGAGGGAGGAAGGAAATCTATTTACAAAAATAAACTTTAGTGCGTTCTGAATTCAGGTTAAATTGTTTTTTGTAAATGTGGAGCTCTTTTTAACCTGATTCTTGCAATAAGCCTTTTTGTTGAATTAAGCTCTTTATAATGTAACTTCTATACACTGAGCTGTACAGGACAAAGAACAGAGAATGCTGAATACGTGTGTTAGGGATTCCAAGGGAATTCTCTACTTCTAACACAAGCTTGGTGTGAACCCTACGTATGTTTGTAATATCCAATGTAGGTTGTAAGGACAATTCTGCAATCCAGGTCATTATACGTCAATGTGACACAATTTTACACGAGTTCATATTGAATAATAATGTAAAGGCAATACTAGTTATCATTAATATAGAGGATTTTATATACGGGATAATGCACCCCCTACTGTAACTTGTGTGTCTATTATGTCACTTAAGACTTGTTCTTTTACCTGGTCACAAAAAGACAAGTGTGTTTGCAGGTCAACTAATGCAAGGTGACTTGTAATATCCATAATAGTTTACAGTTTATTCCTTTATAGTACACAAAGGGTTTTGTAATAAACACTGAAGTGATATCAGAACTTTTCACATAAGAAGTCAATACAGCTATGGGGATCTCTTATACTGAAACTTGGATCTGTGTGAATGTCATAAACACATGATTACTAAGTGCCCTTTCCTTCAGTCACCATGTAGACCCCCCCCCCCCCATAAACACTTTATTAAGTACAGAAATACCAGAGATTACATGGGGACAGATAGGGCCATTTTAAAATGTAATGTAGTATATTTAACCAAATAGGATTTACAGAAAAAAATCCTGATTTAGAAAAACCCTAATTTACAAGCTTTCCACATAATATAGACCTTTATATAAATGGTAGATTAAGGATGCATTCACCTGGCTAGTCTGGTTTGCAGACATGTTATGTAAATTGCTCTTAGGGGGGGGGGGGAGACTTGATATATGCAGGTCATATTGGGTAAAGCCTAACAAAACCCCTCCACTGCAGTGTACAATAAAAGTGATTATATAACATGCAGTGTCTGGAGGGCTCTTTCCGCCTTTCACCCACACAGTCTAGCAGAGCGCTGCTCCCTCCCCGTCTGTCTAGCTTCTCTCTGATTAACTCTATTTAACCTGCTTTCCCTTTCTCGCTCATGTTGTACTTGCATATGCTGCTTTGCATCTTCCCTCCCATTGGATACAGTCTGACAGACTGAGATTTTTTTTTTCCCTCCTGCAGCTGCTGAAGCATGGCGGCTTGTAATCTGTAGCTCTGACATGTTCTGGGCTCTATATCCAATATGTTTGTCACAATGCATAAATCAGCACACTTGTTTCATTGTTTCATGAGCCATTCGTTGGAGAGCTAGGTTTGCTATATATAGTTACAATGCAAGGTGTGTGTTATACGGACAGTGTCCGAAATCCAGATATTACCAATAGTGATATACAGTTTTACATATTAACACATTATGTAAGGTTCTCCATAAACGTTTGCCAGGGAAAATGATTCATTAACTCTTGCTGATTAGTATGTTTTATAAATGACTTTACAAGGCATGGCAAATCTTATAATAATAATTCAGCCAAACAAGACAAGAATGTGCCATGTCAATTATGTGTCATGTCATGTAGGCCTCTATCACTTACACAACACTGGGAAGACCTGATTAGAAACAGATGTTTGGCAGCCAGTTTATTATGTTATTAAATGGCAGCTTTTCTAAACAGTTGATATTGCTCAAATTTTAATTGGTTTCTTCCACTCATTGTTCATACTATAGAAAAGCTTGCTATTATTCTCATTTATTTAGAATTATTTAGAAACCTGCCCCCCCCCCCCCCCACACACACACACACACACACACGTATTACAAAGTACTGAAAGCCCATTCCCAATCCCAATTCCACCCTTGTCTGTGTCTGAGGTCACTGCTTTGTCAGCTGCAGGCTGAGCCTCTAAAGTTTCCATTTTCAGAAATATTGCTTAGTAAATCAAGTATTAATCAATGATATTGTGTATTATTGCCTTAGTTCCTATTACAGTAAGACCGGTAACAACAGAGCCGTAACTTAGAATTCTAGCGCCTGGGCCTAGAAAGACAAGTGCCGCCCCCCTAGCCCTCAATTTTAACCAAACAAACATGAAACATTCCTAAATTGCACCCTCCTTCAGCCCCTATAACACACCCCAAGTTACGGCTCTGGGTAACAAAGTGCTAATGTCGCTGTATATCTGTACTGGTGACCTCAAACAACTCTCTATATATCCATAGTACAACAAACACCAAGAATAAATTGTAAGCTCTAGAAGGCAGGAGATCTGTGTTTACAGCATTAGATAATGTGAGCTGGGTAACACAGGTTATTACAGTAACATTTATTATATGAATGGGGGATAAATACGTGTTGCCTAGAACAGAAGCAGGCAGCTTTGTTATTTAAGTGAGAAAAACAGAATTAAATACAATTATAGTAGACACAGAGAGTATTCCAGGCATGTAGACACACTGTAGAAAGCTCAGTGTAGTATGTAAGAATATAGCCCATCAGTTCACCAGGATTTTGTGACATCACAGAGGGACAGTAAGGATTGTTTAATCAGATTGCACTAAATTTCTAGCAACCAGACACTTGGTGACATTGAGCAGCTTGCACAGATAAAATCTTATGTTTAATTAGTTGGATGACTTGGTCAGTGCAGTGAGAGACTGGATATCGTCCACTCTAGTTTGGCAAATTGCAAAGTGATCCTATGGTTTTGTCTGAGCGTCGCCAGCAATTATTTAAAATAGTACCCCTTATAAAATGTACCCTATCTTTATAACTCGTTGTATCTGCTTATGTAGATAAATCTGATAGTGCTAACTAGGTTGCTGTAATGAAAAAACAAGTACAAGAGAAAGGTTACTATGACAACTGCTTACTCTCACAGCCTTCTCCTTTCTTCTGTTGATCTGTGAAACAAGATGGTATGAAAAAAACAGATCTCCGGTTCTGGATAAAAAAACAAAAACCTGCTAAATAATCCTTTCCTCGCACAGAAATGGAAAGATGCTGCAACCTTTGTGGTGAGAGGGGGGCTCTGAGACCAGTGGTGAGCTAACAGGGGCCCAGTCTGCAGCTTAGCTAGTAACTGAATCAGACTTTACTTGGTCTTGTCTTCCAGCTACTCCCCAGGCTTCGGCATTTTGTATATAATGCTCCCTTTAGTTTTCTGTAGCCCGAATACTGACACCGTATGGAAATGGCGGTTTCCCTGTGATATACCTCTTATGGGTGTTTAACGAAAGCTGACCAGCATAACGGCCCCCGTGGATCATAAATTTCTGAACACTGATGAATTAAGCAAATATGAGGGGTTTGGGTAGGAGGGAGCCCTACTGTAGTACCACATTTCGGAAAGGGTTGGGGTTATAATAAAAATAATTTGAGGTAGTTTGTCCCTTTTTAAATTCCCAAAATCATTGCATTCCCAAAATGCAATGATTGGCTTACCTGTGGCCATGTCACCAGTAGGCATTGCTCCTTTTGTCATGGTTTGTACGCTAACCCTGGTTTGGATGGTGATGCCATCTTGTAATTAATAAGCAGTTGGTCCTGGATTATTCCAGTGCTCTGGCTGAACTCATTGCGCTGTTGCTGTGGTGTCATTAGGTAAAGTGCATTGTCATAGCGGATGTACTTACACTTCACATTCTTCTATTTCTCTGAAAATGTTATTTACCAGATCTTTGTTCTGAAAGTGCTTTTTGTGCATATTCTGGACAAAGCACTGATGTGAATGAGTTTATTGATTTGTGTGAAACATTCGCATTAATTGTGCTGCTTTCACAGCATACTGTTTTAGTGCATGTAGGTTAGTAGCAGGTTATTCTAGCTTGTGGTGCAGTGTTTTCTATTTAGATTTACCATATTGGTAAATAAATATATACACTTGATAAATTTCATGTTCTTGATTATTAACTCTTGTTTTGTGAAGTGCTCTCATTCAGTGATACTGAAATGTTGGAGTGTTTACATTTTGTATCAGTCATAGTTGTATCAGAAAATCAATCCTGCCAAGCTGGTGACATTTACTTATCTGAGTTATCAGTGCTGGCAGAGACATGTGTTACATCCCGTCTCAGTCAATGAGTTGTATGGTGATCTATAGCTTTTCTGTTTGTGGTATCAAAGATTTATATTATCACCTAGTGCTTCTACAAAGGAGAGATCCCTCTCAGATTCAAACAAACTATTTGTGCTTGTATTATATTATATCTATAGATTGTAAGCTTGTGAGGAGGGCCCTTCTACATCTGTTTGTAAGAAAATGAGACTGTGTAATAATAGACAGTTTGTTCCCAATTGTAAGTGCTAAGGAATATGCTGGCGCTATATAGATAAAGGATAAACATAATAATTATCCAACCAAATTTTTTTTCTTTGACATTTTATATAATAAAGCTATTTATTATATTGAGTGTTGTTTGGAGCTGTTTGCCTCTCAAACACATGTGCCCAGCTTGATAGCCTGCTTCTATGCCAGTCTGTGATTATACTATATTTTGAGGTATTATAATATTATATTACTGTTATCCCAGTCTCTTTACTTTACATAGACTGTGTCCAGGTCATGGTCCTTTTTGTGTGTGGTACTCTAGGGATTCATCTAGAGGTGGATAATACAGCAGTAGTCACATGTGACATGTTCTCGTCTCTATAAGCTGTATGATAAATGTAGAACACTGTCCCTAATCCCCATCCTTGGTGTTTTGGAGGCAGTCAGAGAGTATTAGAGCAGCAGACTCTGGATACTTCTGTACTGTCATGCACTTAGAACTTCCTTTGCACTAGTCTAGATGTCTTTTGATTGGTCTGTTGGAAGTTTAGCTTGTCTCAATGACAAACACAAAGCCATCAGCATGTTCATGTCCATCACCTTAGCTGTTATAACATTGCTACAGTGGTGTTTATACAATGCTTCCATCACTTCCACTGTGGTGTAGCGTGGAATGAGGAAGATAAAAAGAAAGGAGGGTGAGTAGGATAAGAACAAGTTGGCGTAATTAATATAATAAATGAATTACATGAATTACTTCAAATGGATAAATAATAATCAAAAGGGCTGCCTGCCTGCAAATTGTATATCCAACTTCTACACTAACTGAATACCATCAGTGTCTGCAGTATAGGATATCTGCTACTTATGGGTTTTGATGAGGAGGATGTGTGATGACCCTCAAAGGTCCTAAATCAACTCTACCCCCAAATAAGTCATCTTGCCGTCATCTGAGCCCCCCATCCCCCTCCATCCAAAAAAAAAAAGTCTTGTTGAATGGCAGCATGTATGTGATATTTTTTCAAAAATATCTAATTCACTTGTCCTTCATATGTCTTGCTCTGTTCACTAGCTCCTGTAAGATTGCATAACTTGTTATAGTGAACTTTAATTTTGTACTTTTGTTTGTAGCATTGTGTAACAATCTGTTTGTTAATTTATATCTGGAAGTCTTCCAAAGTGTTTGTGCAGTTAAGGTGTTTGTGTCATTAGCGCTGTTCCAGCTTTAGAAGCACTCGTGCATAAATGTCTATAAGATTTTTATCTCCGCTGAAGAAGCCCAGCGCATATACAGCTCACAGTTTATAATGAGTGCTTAAAACGCTCTGTGTGGCAGAGTCTGAGTTTTAATTAGAGTGTTTGTACTGAGCTTGTGGACACTTGGCCAAAGCGTTGCTGAAGCACCTACAGCAATTATGTAACAGAAATTTAAGATTTTACCATGGAGCGATTTGCACACTGTGCTTTAAACATGATGTGAAAAGTGTCGGTGTGACACCACCTTAAGTGTGCCTGTTTGACATTTACCAAAACAATATTCCCATAATCTAAATCTGTGGGGATCATTTTAAAAGTGTACCTGTCTTCTACTTGGCAGTGGAGGCAGCCATATTATGGGTTGCATGACTGCTCAGCCTATCAATTCACTTGGTTTTCGTGATGTCACTGAGGTAGTCTCAGATGGGCCCCATATGACTTAACCTTGCCAAAACTGAGCTCATAGTTTTTCCTCCCTCTCATACCCCATCCCCTTCTGACCTCTCCATCACTGTCGACAACACCTCTATCTCCCCTGTCCCCCAACTTCGCTGCCTTGGTGTCATCCTCGACTCCTCTCTCTCCTTTGGCCCCCACATCCTCTCTCTTGCTAAATCCTGCCGCTTCCAGCTGCGCAACATCGCTCGCATCCGGCCCTTCCTCTCCCAAGATGCCACCAAATGCCTTATCCACTCTCTGATCATCTTCCGCCTGGACTACTGCAACCTCCTCCTCACTGGCCTCCCCCACTCTCATCTCGATCCCCTTCGATCCGTCCTTAACGCTGCAGCTAGGCTTATTTTCCTCTCTCGCCGCTCCTCTTTTGTCTCCCCCCTCTACCTAGCCCTTCACTGGCTCCCATTCCCCTTCAGAATCCTCTTTAAGCTCCTCACACTCACCTACAAGGCCCTCGCCAACTCCACTGCGCACTACATCTCCACCCTCCTCTCTATTCATGCTCCATCCCGCCCTCTCCGTTCTGCCTCTGACCGTCGCCTCTCTTCCCCCCTTATAACCTCCTCCCACGCGCGTATCCAAGACTTCGCCCGCGCTGCCCCCCTCCACTGGAACAAGCTCCCTCCCTCCATCAGAACTTCCCCTAATCTATCCAGCTTCAAACGGGCCCTAAAAACCCACCTTTTTCTTAAAGCCTTTCTGTCTCCCACTTAACTTCCTACCTTATCTTCTGCCTCTGTCCCCCTACTCTCCCTCTCTCCCCTGCGTCTCTCTGTCTGTCCACCCCTCCCCTTAGATTGTACGCTCCTCTGAGCAGGGCCATCTCTCCTCCTGTTTCCACCACTTCTAACTCTGCTCTCCAGCTACTTAGCCCTCCTCCTCAAAGGTCCTCCACCCCACATCCACTTTCGCTCCCTCCTCCCCCCTGGGGGTCTCCCTGTCTTCCACGCCCCCCTTCTTGGGCCCCGTCATTTTTGGATCCTCCCTCCCCCTTCCCCGCCCTCTCTAGCTGTGCATTGAGCGTACTGAGTTGCTGTGTTTACTGTACTGTGCTGTCTCCCATTGTATTGTGATTTTGTTTGTCTCTGTGCGGCGCTGCGGATGCCTTGTGGCGCTTATAAATGAATATTAATAATAATAATAATAATAATATGAGCTGAAATCTCATATGTATTTCTTCATCCCCACCTACACTGAGTAGGTGATGTGTACACTTTACCTGCACTTCACATTAGTGATCATTTTCATGACAAGGGGATGCCTGATGCATTGTGTATAAGGTGCAGCTCACTGCAAAATCCCTGTTCACTCTTCATCTGTGCTTTGTCTCATTTTAGGTATAACGCTATAGGAAGGTATAACGCTATTGCTGTCATAGGTTCTAACTGGTAAAACGTTAATGATTATGTTTCCCCAGATTGTGTTTTATAATGTGTATATTTCCCTTGGAAGAAGGACTATTTACCTCCAGGTGTTATCGTTTTGTTGTATACTTGTTGAGGTATCAAAATTTGTGAAACCTTCATGTCCTTAATGAACCCTGTTCTATTCATTTAACTTGTATGACCTCACCGATGGTTGCATGGCAACCCATCTCTAGCTCTATTGTAAATCCCCACAGTGCAAACCTCCTAGACACTGTAACTTAATATACGTCCAGGTGACAGGAATAACACCAGGGGAAGGAGACTCTACGGAATTCTTGCTCATAAGAACTCTTAAATTGGCTTGTAAAAATGGTGGAAATTTTGAAGAACCTATGTTAACAAAAAGAATGAGCGTATATTCAAAAGCTGAAGCTTCCACAGAGGATTGGCTTGTGTGAATTCGCTTTTGATATGCTTTGTTTCTGTTGATGAGTATGCTTGAATCTATCTATACAGCCTTGACCCACTTACGGTCTGATATGCTTTGGCTAGGGAAGGAGAAGTAGCTTAGTGGAAGGACATAGGCTGCACAGAGACTCCTGTTTCTTTGTGGCGTTAGACAAGTCTGTTTGCCTCTTTTTGTCCCAAAGAAAAAAGGAGTAGATTGTATGCTCAGTTGAGTACAGAAACTGTGCAGCACTGCACAAGTTCTTTGCACTATATGAAAGTCCGTTCCTGAATTATAAATGCCTTCAGCGCCTTATCATCATTATCTATATAGCGCCACTAATTCTGCAGCGCTTTACAGAGAATTCATTCACATCAGTCCCTGCCCCATTGGAGCTTACAATCTAAATCCCCTACAAACACACACAGCCTAAGAGAGACTAAAGGCAATTTAGTAGCAGACAATTAACCTAGCAGTATGTTTTTGGAGTGTGGGAGGAAACCGGAGCACCCGGTTGAAACCCATGCAAACACGGGGAGAACATACAAACTCCACACAGATAAGGCCATGGTCGGGAATCGAACTCATGACCCCAGCGCTGTGAGGCTGAAGTGCTAACCACTTAGCCACTGTGCTGCCCATTTGTTCAGACAACTAAGGCACCTGCATCTGTTGGTCTGTCATATATTTGGTTGCTCTGCATTAAGGTTGCATGCTAACAATTAGTCCCTTGCTTCTAAATCCTCAGTTGCTACATCTTCCCAGAAATAAATGGATCAACAATTACCTCTTTTAAAATCAGCCATCATTGCGGTAGCCCAGCATTTGTTATCAAGGCCTGAAGCATCCTGGGAGTGTTATTCACTTCATTCCTAACTGTCTGCCATATATACTGAGGTTGCGGATCAACCTGGTGACGTCCCTACTCGTTACATGAGAACGGGCTGATATATCTTCTGTGTTTGCATCACTCTTCTATAGAATAAGTGTGGCCATTTTTCTCAAAGGTGTTGCACATAATTTACAAGGCCCTAAATATCATCTAGGACCCCACTTTCTTTTAGCCCACTTTCAATATATAACCCCCCTTTTTGCTCATAATATAAAATGTATGTATACAGCTCCTATGCCCCCTTATGCAATGCATTCATGGTATACTATAAAAGCCTTTACAACGAATTCTCCTTCTTTATGGGCTGGGTATTCCTATAAATATTAGAAATGTTATTTTAAATGTATGGACATAATTTATAAGTAAAAATAACAAAGATGGAACATGATTATGTTCATTTCTGCCTAGTTTTTCTCTTGACTAAAAAAATAGAAACATGTAAACTTGATTTGAATGGTTTGGTAAAATAAATTGTTTTGCCATTGAAGCAGACTCATTGTACAAATGTAAAAGTGGTTCATTACGTAGAGTCCATGTCTGTTTGGAATACCTTTCTCTATACGTATTATCTCTCAATAAGCAGTTTGTTTATATTTTTGTCCACCACCAATTTGAATACATAACGAAAGCAATGCATCGGTTTAGCCTCATCATACATTAGGATCATTTTTTTTCTCTTCGTTATAAACGCCAAGGGGTATATTTACTAAACTGGGATTTTGAAAAAGTGGAGATTTTGCCTATCGCAACCAATCAGATTCTAGTTATCATTTATTTAGTGCATTCTACAAAATGACAGCTAGAATCTGATTGGTTGCTATAGGAAACATCTCCACTTTTTCAAACACGTGGTTTAGTAAATATACGCCCAAATGTCCTATTTCTTCATGTCGTAGTAATCACTGCCTCACTTACTGTAGGGGACATTTTTGGGACAATTTTTGGGTGAAGTGGTCTCAGAAAGATCTTGACCACTGAGATTTCCCATAAGAAGTTCAAATTTACAAGACTGCCCTCTGTGTCTTATTAAAGTTAAACAACAAACTGATCATCTCCCGGTGAATACTACAGCTCCCGTTGGTTGCTGTTCATCTACCTTTGTTGTAATGCTGCTGGGATCTTCCATATGAGTAATCTCTATGTTCAGTATCCAGATGCTGCACTTAATGAATGCATGCTTCAGGCAGTTCTGTATGACCTCCAGACGCCAATGCTTCCTAACACAAAACAACTGCAATGAGTCTTTGGCCTACATAGTGGTTAACAAGGACTGAAAGCCGTATAAATTGAATTGTAGCCAAAAGAGATTGTGCATTTTCTTGGCTTCAATGCCAATTAAAAAACAAAATGTAAATTTCACTTGTAATGATTTGTTAATGCCACTGTATTTGTTAACCGCAGGATGTTTCATAGTAGCTTTATTGATATTTTGTAGTGGTTTTGCTGGTTTTAAACTACCTTTCACACTGTTAAGAGGTGGTAGCAGGTTTGTTGGGCTGAATTACCTTATGATACACTAGATGCGACTACATGCTTTTCACTCTATATAAGGTTGTTGGATAAGTGGCATGTAATTATCTATGGAATCCACCCAATATAGTACATATTTAGATAATAAGGTACAATAACTTTCCTTATTAATTATATAGTGCTCTTTATATGGCTATGTATATTATAGCTAGCATGCGTTATAAGGTGGGTGACTTCTAATGAAATTCATACAGTTGAATGTATTTTTGTGGTGAGAAATACCTGGCGGTAGGTGAGGGGTGTTATAAAGACATATAACTTTGTATAACTCACAAAGATTCCTTTATTATAAAGTCATATGGGTAATATATTATCAATATTCTACCTGTCCTCTTCCAAAGTGGTAAAATTTAAAATGATTGTCCTAGTTCTACAAGGCTGCTGATGTGCATGTAATGTAATTTATTATTTCAGGAAACTATATACATTTTATTGGGTTCTTTATACATAGTATCCATGGAAACTGTTACAAGTATTTATCTATAAAATACTTATATTTTGCCGGTCAGGTGATTTGTGGCAGTATGGGGAAATTCTGTGACTAGGGAAGTGTGAAATCGCTCAGGAAATGAGACAGTCTAGTTTAGTAACCTACTACAGTGTGAGCTTTACTGGGAGATGTATTAATTATACAGCACCATTGTATTCAACACATCTGCAATCATTGGTTGCATGGAATAGACATGCAATAACAGACTGTTTTATAATTAAATATTTATTATGATTAGCATTGTATGGATACAAAAATGCCTAAGCCTTTTTTACGTCCTTATTGCTAGTATATGTATCCATGTTTTTTCCTGTTAGAGTAACCATAGTCCTTGAATGTACAGACATGATGTTGTGTTCATGTATGTTCTATATCCCCATGCCTCATAGGGCTCAGCTATCGCCCTTCAGCTTGTAATGCAGTGGAGCAGAACACAGACTAACCTGCCTACAATATACCTTGGTGTAGAAGTCCTTCAGCATCTGAGACATGGGGGTTGATTTAATAAACCTTGTAAAAAAGAAAAGTTGGGGTGTTGTTCATAGCAACCTATCAGTTTTTAGCTTTTATTGTATGTATTACATTCTAGAAAATGATAGCTTGAATCTGATTGGTTGCTATGGACGACATCTTTTTAGAAGTTTTAGTAAATTTACCACATAGTCCAGTGTTGGCTAACCTGTGACACTCCAGGTGTTTGTGAAACTACAAGTCCCAGCATGCTTTGCCAATATATAGCAGCTTATTGCTGGAAGGGTATCCTGGGACTTGTAGTTTCACAACACCTGGAGTGTCACAGGTTAGCCAACACTGCCATAGTCCGTGCTGTCAACTCCAGGTCGTAACAGCCAGTAATAGGCCAGATGTTCGGGATGTCACCAAATAATCACACGTTTTGCAGTCACAGTGGCTGCTACGCTGACTGACAGACCCATGATTTCTCAAGACTGTTCTTGTGTAGTCCTGATCTAGTTAATGTTTGCAGACTATTCTGTATGGATGCTTTTCCACTGAATCTGTCAACAAAGCTCATGTTAGTGACAGATATCCTTGGAGTGGCAGTCTATTTGTAGTCAATTGGTCCAAAGGTTACCTACATTTAAAGTGACAAATTACAATTTATAGCAATTGCTTTTATGAATTAACTTGTCAGAAGTGTGTTTACTTTACAGTTCATATCTTTTCCCTTTATCAGAGGGGGTTTTCTGACTGTTAGGATTGTCTTGTGATTTAGAAACTGGAAAGTCCCTTACTCTCCTATAACAATGGTTACAGATGTGTGTAGAGCTGCTACCACAAGTTTATTGCCTAACCCTTGAGGGGAAAGTGCAATTGTGGGTTGACTTAACCTTGTATATACATTCTATTAATTGCTGGTCCCTGTAACTTGGCTTTATCTAGCGGATATTACATATAATATTTATCAAACTTAATAGGAGAAATAAGGGAATGCTTTTTAGGGACACACTAATTGCTTGTAAAACCTGATTGTAATCATGGGAGAAATATTTCTCCAAATTTAGTTTTTGTAATGCTAAATGTTTATTTAAAAATGCTACCAAAAGAAAGTTCTGTCACACAGGGAAATAAGTCATACTGAAGCTTTGTGGACAAATATGCTTTTGCATTTTTTTGCAATTCACCGGTTAAATATCAATAACTATTTATTGGAGCATCAAAGTTCTCTAGTCATCTAGTCATACTCTCTCTTTGCTGCCTTCCCATCTGTAATTGGGTAATTCAACAGACCTTAAATGCTAATGAGCAGGCCTCCTAAAAAGACTAGTAGAAGAAGCAAGGAAGCCTGGACACTAATTACATCACTTGAGGGACAGATCAGCTGCCCTCCCTTCCCCCAAATCACAGGAGATTTCAAATAATCTGGTTAATGCCACGTGACTCTCCAGAGCAATGCAGGACCATGATATATATGTATATATTTATATTTATTTTAGAATTTGTGTTGAATTTTAGCATTTACTTTTGAGTTAATGAAATGACAAAGAAGGGAAATAAAATAAGCAGTGTGATTTATGAAACAAAATGCCAACTAGTAGTCCTAGATGGAACATTTATGTTCATTATTTGTAAGGTGCCACAAATTCTGTATCGCCTGGCAGTCCACGTACAAATCACACAAATGCAAAGGAAACCTAAGAATAAATCGTACAAGTACAAATGACAGGTTTGCTGTGGACGTTGCTCTTGTGCTGCTTGTTTATCTCTGATCATTGGAAATTGAAAACATATTCGCTATATGGACTCCTCAGAATCTGTCATTAGAAAGCAGTTTAACTCAGCTCATCATGCCGGAAAAAAGATTGGGTTACTTACTTATTTGGGACATGTGGAGTGATGTGTGCTGTCCTTATTCACCTGCTGCAGTCACAGGGGAACCAGGTGCGTAGTGTGATGGAAACAACTAGCAGGTTTTAGATTCAAGTGGGAATTCCAAACTATTCAGTGGAAAGAGTGTCCAGCTCACACCTTAAATAAAGTGCAGTTAAGGACTCGTTCACACATATGCACTTGGGAGATTGTGTAAAAGCACATGAAACAAATGAACACTTTTTTCATATTTTCCTACTTTGTGTTTTTACTAATACAGTCTATGGTACTGGGGGCTCTTGTTAGTGCATGAGACGTATTGAAGTGAGAGTGATTAACGTGTGGACAGAAATATTGGTCACTATGTTACAAGAGAGTTTGCTATGACCGAATACATTAAGCCTGTCTAGTAATTGTTAGGAAGTTGGAGTTTTAGTTCTCAAACTTGCAGGATGTTAGAGCAGCCAGAGGTGGCGCACTTACATTATCACAGTAGTGATCTATCCTCACTGATGAGCTCACTGTTTGTACTGACTGGTACCAGTTATTAAGTGCTGTGGATTATGCTTGTGCAACATGGATGTTCATAATAATAATAATGATGGTATTGGCTTTAAACACTGGAGTGAATACAGAGGTCTGTATTTTGGCCTGCTCAGCATTTGGACCGTGCATATTGACAGTGTGATTCTCATAGATATGAAATACTGCCATTTTCAGGACTGTTCACACTGCAAGAATATTTAATATCTACCCAAACATTGACTCTTGTGTCGTAATATATAAGTATTGAAACCTTTGTAAAGCTTGTTAGGCCAAATTGGCCTTAAATCTCATTGTTTATGAGCCCAGAACAATGAATCAAACTGATAATTTACAGTCACTCACAGGAATCCGCTGGCTGAACAGGCCGATAAGTACAATTTGGCCGACCCACATATGTATTCATTTGGTGGCTGAATACTTTGCAGAATGCGTTGCCATTTTCATAATTTATTTGTGAGCAATTGCAAAACTTGCAGCGCCGTACAGTCAGAATAAGAAATCATACATGACACAAATGAAGTTAAGGATGGAGGTGCAGACATGAGATTACAGGGAGTAGACCGGGGCCTGAGGCTCTCTGTTATAGGACAAGAACTTTAGATATGCTTACACTGGATACATTATAGTCCAAAAGTTGTACTCTCTTTAAATTGAAAAACCTTTGCTTTATAACAGTGACCTCACAGCGGCCTGTGGGTCTGACACAGTCCTTACAGGCATTCCCTTGGCCCATAACCTCTCCCATAAAATAATTTTCTAATTGGAGAGGTATAGATGTGCTGTTGAGCAATACTTCCTTTTTATAATCCCAGGTACAATTATTTGAAAGTCCAGCCAACTCCATAAGAACAATGAGCATGTGTGAGTCACTTGCAGGATGATTACAAGCTAAGTATTTGTTTTAATCAGGGCAGTGAACTTTGTATTTCTGAACCAGTGGAAAGTTCAGAGAGTATAATCCTGTGTTTCAAATGTGCAACTCTAAAGTCTCCTTCACATCTATGTGGTGTTAAGGTGCTTTTCAGCCTCTAGTACCTGAGAACCACATTAAAAATAGGGCACATGGTTTCTTGTGGGCTTGTTCCCACCATTACTTACTAGAATTTTAACAATGTGTTTTAAAATGTTCAAATGTCTCTTAATTTACTTTAATGTGTGCACTACTAGTACAATAGTTAAAATTCTAATGCATCAAAACGGTTACAAACGTGTCAAAAGCTTGCATTTGTTTTCATGTGTTTCACCCACTACTGTATTATATTTTTTTGAAGAGAGAAAAGTGAAATGTGTAAATAATTATTTGACTACTTTGGAAACAGATGGGATGTTGCATTACAGTAGCAAATCTGACTCTTAACTGCCAGTCATTCTGTAATAACAATAGTTTCTAACAAAACAATGTGATCTCTCAAGTTGTCTACATGCAAAAAATGTCTATGACAGGCAGGTGTCGGATTAGTTGTTGCTGCTAGTGGTGCATATAGACCTGAACTGCCTATTACAACAACCAATTGTTACATCTTTAGCTATAGTAGTAGATTATCCTTTCAATGGTATTATGATGCATTGTACATTATTTACAGGATTTAAACAGTCACTGCATGAATATTTTTCTTTTGTCCCTAGGAATGTATATTTATATCCCATGTGAGAATCCATTTTTATGGTGCACTAAAACTCTTTCAATAATCTTCTGTACAGCAGAGAACATGGTGTTTCTTGCACAACAAGCTTCCAAAGGCTTCCTGCCGAGATAGTAATTGAAGGTCAGACTGTTGGCTAAGTGCAGCTCACTGAACACTTGGAATCTGTAGGAGACTGATAGTACCGGGCGATGAAGGTGGCTCTGTTTTTCTGAAGCTATTCTAAATTTCCCAACAGTTTTATTCTCTTTGTGTGAGATAAAAACACCCCCACAAAGCTGTTTAACAACTTATTAGTAATGGCTTATAAACACGTTCAACAGTCATAGGAAACGCATGCAAACACAGGTATAACATACAAAATCCACACAGACAGGGCCCGGGTTGGAATCGAACCTGCTTAGGCAGTACTCCTAACCAATACTGTACCTCCAGTTGAGAAAGTTTTATTTATAAATAAATAAAAAAAATTTTTTTTCCTGTTGCTGAGCTCAGGAGCTTTTTCTATTATGAAGTCCTATAAGGATGTAATTTACAGACTTATAGATGTATTTTTGGCTCTTGATCACCCATTCTCACACCTGCAGCATGGATTACAGAATTATAATGCTACCCAGGAAAGGTCAGGTACACTACAGAACTGTTACTATAGAACTGGCCTGGTCAACCTGTGGCTCTGTAGGTGTTGTGAAACTACAAGGCCCAGCATGCTTTGCCATCTGATAGCTGGCAGGGCATGCTGGGACTCGTAGTTTCACAACACCTGGAGAGCCACAGGTTGGCCAGGCCTGCTTATAGAAGATGGTATTACAAGGACAGTACTGTACTTCCATGTTTTTATTTATGCTGGAAATCACTGTTCGATTTAGCGTAACATCAGGTAGAATTTGCTTAGCTGGCATCTTGAAAATTGGACCTCTAATAAAGTTGTATGTGTGAACATTGTTTCACATAGAGGTGCCTTTGACACCCCAGTTTTCCTGTATCAGTTGGAGAGGAGCCTCGTGTCACTACCACTGTTCTGTTGGGAATCCTGTTCTTTTTCCACTATCTAAATCTGTTTATTGCTTAATGCCTCTACTTTCCTCCTCACATCAGGACATAGGTCCTGTCACATGTAGCCCTGTCCTCCCTAACATGATCACAGAGTGGACAGGAGGTCACTGACCCCCACCAGATAAGTAGTCACCTCCTGCGGCTGTAAACATTATAATCATCTGATTGGCTGCACGTTACTCTATCCCCGCCCCCTTCAAAACTGAGGCCATCCTAGACTAGCAGATAGACTGAGTGCAATAAAGTGCTCAATGAACTTCAAAACAGGTATTTTATCTCTCAATAACTTGTATGTGAAATTTGTTCTAAGACCATGAGCAGTGGATGGATGACTGGGACAGAAACCTTTGTGGATTAAATTACTAACCATAAAGGATACTGAAGTTAAAAAACAGACTGCTCTTTGGTTTCATGCAACTATAGTATTGTGTAACATAACACAGTTTCCTTGTTATATGACTGGCCTGCTTCTCCTCTTACTGTGCTGAGGTCTGCATAAGCACTGCCTACATGGGTCACTGGCCTAAGGTCACTTTCACTAGAACATGCAGTTTTTCTCAAAAATGTCTGACATACCAGCTGCTGTGAAACTACAAGTCTCAGCATGCTCTGTCTTTTCCCAACATCTAGTTAGCCACAGGTTGCCAAACCATGTTGTACATTTAGGGCAGTGATTCTGCTAGTGATACTAGTTCTGTATTCAGAATCAGTTTGCTGATTTTATTCCCAATTTATCAAGGTGGAGATTTGTTCAGGTCCTGTGTGGCCATATTGGATAGTGATCCTGTCATTTGGCATTTTAGACCAAGCTGAATTATACCTTCTACCCACTGGTGTTTGATTTGCTTTTAAAAATGAGAATGACAATGAAACGACATGTGAAATGCCAGTTTGCCGCACGGTTGTTGCATATTGTCTTGGGGTGGTGGCCAATCTAGGTCACCCCATAGAGCTCATTTCCTTTTAACTTGTGTTTAAACACTTTGAATGGAACAAAAAGGGTTTGAAAAATGTTATGTTATTGTTAGTAAAGACAGGAGCAGGTATGCCAACGTTGTGAACAATGGGCTGCAATGTCAGACTTGTTTATATTTGTTGCACTAGTCTTTGGATATGAGGCTTAAGAGGAGAATCTAGGTTAACCAGTGGTGGGCTAGTCTATTATGTGAGTGTGCACTCTGATGCCACAATCATTAGGATGAGGATTCCAGTTGTCTTTGCAGGATCATTTATATTAGTAGCTATTCGTGCTCTGTATGATATATATAGCATAATAGTAATACAGGATAATTGTATTTTGAAAGTGTCACATTGGGTTCTATTAATCTATACAACCAAGAAACCTCCATGCACAAAGATAGTCAGGTGCTGGTAACTATGTGTATTATGCTATGTTGGCTTTTAGTAAATACGATGGAAAGTACTTGAGATCCCTCGCTGAGCCCATAGAATGTGAGCACTTCCATGTGTAACAAACAAGTGAAAACTGATTTTCATTTCTTGAAAGGGATGAGTCAAGGAAAAGTGAAATGTGTCTGACCTAAGCCAGGGACAGTAAACTTGAGCTGTCAGTCTGGGCTGCCAGCTCCAGCTCTGTGACCTTCCCTCCCTCTTTCTCCAGCCAGATGAGTAATGAGTAATGTGAGCCGGTCTGGAAGTGACTCCATCAGCACCTGTGACGGCAGATTAGCTGCACACAGCCCGCCCCCCGAGCTCGCCCTGGGCTGAGCAGCCGCTTCACCCTCCCTTCCTCCTCCAGCAGCAACTCCGCCTCCTCCACCCCGAGATCCGCCATCCTTCCTCGGCAACACTCAGCACTGCGACTCCCTGGGAAGCCCCGGCAATGCCTGCGGGGAGGATCCCACCTCCCCCTCTCGTTCACTAGGAGGCTCGTAGCCGTCTCCCCCTCCTCCTCCTGCCGGCTCATGTAAGCGACCTCTCGGGACTCGATCCTCCTGGTTATCATGACCCAGATCTCGGCGCTCAGCACGATCTCAGTGCTCGGTGACAATAGCAGGGACTTGTGATCCGCCGCCCTGCCAGCTCACACCTCTCATCTGCCCTGGAAGCGGGGTGCCCGCAGTCTCTGGAAGTGGGTGCCCGCAGCACCCCCCTCACTGGCAGCTGGTGACATCGGGTGCCCTGTTGCTGCAGTCTAAAGACATTCTGGTCTGGAGAGCAGGTAGACATTTGCAGTTAATCTTTTTATGTTGTATCTGGATCTAGGTCATCGATCAGAACCATTTTGTGCAGCCCTAGATAAGATACAATGTACAACACTGACAGTCGCTGTTAACCCCTACACACAACCACGTAGGAATTGTATGTAATGTGATTATTTGGATATAACTGGACCATCTGGTGTTCTCCCAAGTATAAGGCGCTTGCAATCAGCTTGTGTGTTCATGTGACTCAGGTTTAGCATAGTCTGATGAGTTCAACCATGACTTGCTGCACAGAGATAAAATGGCTTTCACATGTTATCAAGTAGAGCAGACATGATGGGCACAGTCAAAGTAAGGGGCAGATTGAACCATCCTGGATGACATGTTTTTCTCTTACAGCGGTGCTTGTGTGTATAAGATCATTGTAGGAATAGGCTAGTTTCACATTGTGGAGTGAAGCACATGTCAGCCCTGAGCTGCATTTCCTGTGCCATTTTAAACACCGCTTGCATCACTGAGTGACTTGTTCAGTGTCTGGGGCTGATTTCCCTTTGACTTTCATGGAGGGTTGCTCTGTATGTTTTTACTCATGTCAATGGAATGTGTTGCAGCTGGAGGCCCAAACAGGATGTACTACTGGCACTTTTATATAGGTAACATAATACCTAGACAAATTGGAGTTAGGTGTTTGTTTTTGTGTGTGTTATTGATGAGGAGGAGGCGGGATTACATTTTAAAACTTAATAAATAAATAATTGATCAAAGCACTAAATCGGTATTGGCTCTAAGCAATGATTGCTTCTCTATATCATTTCCTTCATAGAGTTACATCTCATTCTGCCTTGCATTAACCTTCTACGCCCCCCAAACTTGATGAAACTTTAAACTCCTTGCAGTTGTTGATCTGTGTTAGTTTACTGTGCCATTAATGGTCACTGAGCTTTGTTGGCTCCAGATAACAAAATGAGTGCAGGGTTAAAGGGTTTAAGTGCAGTATCCAGTCCCAAAGAGCTTACATTCTAAATGGTAATATTGGGAGGCGTCACCTGAGGTGTGTGTCGCTTAGCGTCACCCTAGGTGTGGTTCACTTAGCGTGTGCCTACTGTATGTTTATACAATTTTAAATGTTTGCTCATTTTACAGTTAGCAATGAGTTATTTATGTATGTGTCTTATGACACTGCAATCAAGTCTAAGTACACAGACTCTACAAAGGAAGTGATATTTGCATTGTGTGAACTTTAGTCATGAGAGGGCTCAAAGGGAAAATGATGCTATGCGTTTCACAATAATGTCAATTCTTGCCATCTAAACCCTATCACAATATACTATCCTACAGGGTACACAAAGCACATCTGTGGCTGGAATCTATGCTGCCAAAACTCTTTCACTCTATTAACAATGTTGTCCTATTGGTGTCATCTGTTCTTCTTAAAACATTGTTCTTAGATACAAAAGATGAAGACGACATACCCCTTTAATGGTAAAACAGCCACATTATAACTTTCCGGAGGATTCAATTAAATGCTATATCCTATATTCTCAGACATAAGCAATGGTGGTACTATGACAGTAAAAAAAAGCTACAAGGGTATAATGCTAAATAATTCAGCATTGCATGAGCTCCTCCTCTGTTACAGGCATATGAGGTTCTGACCATATTTGCTTCAAAATGAGATTATTATGTAAGTGGAGTAGCACTCATTAGGAATCTAACCCTGGAGCAAACAAACCATGAACAAGTTGAGATGTCTTATTTATACTTAACATAAAAATCTTTCAAGTGGTAACTGTGCAGTGATTGCAGATGATGGGCTGCTCAGTGGTTTTGCCATACCCTGGTGTTGACTTAATTGAGTAGACTAGTGTTTGGCTTGAACATGATGTGAAAGTGATTCATTCCAGCACTATTAAGCCAGTTACCCACCGGTGTTCCGAAAACGCCAGTGATACCACATGTCAAACATTGTGTTAACTTGTTGTGTAACCAGCGCGTACACCTGCGCTTAGGGGAGAGAATGTGGCCATAGAGAGATTACAACTTGTAAACCTAGTGCAGTTTTTGGAGCCTTTTCAATATAAATAATTATTTTTAGTTTATTAACCCCCCTCAAAAAAAGATTATGTTGCCACAATCTAAATTGTGGCAACATAATCTTTTGGGTTGTAATATTTACACAGTAAGGGGGTTACCTTACCTTTAAGCCCCTTACCTTTGCAGTGAAGCTTCTGATTGCATTATCGGTTCAGAGCAGAATAATGGTTTACAGATGTTTGCCGTGTCATACTGGTGAGCAGACGATTCGTTGGTGCTGCTTAGGCTGTGTGGAAGATGCTTGGTGACATCAGAGGGCCAATTACTCCCGCTCAGGAGGGCCATGTTGGAATGGTATATATTTCTTGGGCTGCCTGTCTCCCAACAGTTATATAAAGAAACATTGCAGACCTCTGGGGTCCCCAATATGTTTACAATTTCAGTATATGTTATCTATGCGATATTAGTATTTTGTGTATGTGTATAGGTAGCCTGCCATCCAGACTTGCATGCATTTGGGATTACAGCAACTGACCATACAAAGTAAAAAGTCAGAATTTTTGAGAGGTTTGAAACTCTTTTACGCATAATCAACCATTATGATGGAGGGGATGTCTGCATTTCCCTTCACCATGAAAAATGAGCAAGTTTTTCTAGTGATCATAAACTAATTTAACCTGCTGTGTCCTCACTACTGATATTTTATTGTTGGGTGTGAGAAATAAGCACTTGAGGCACTTCAGATAAGTGTGATCATTCTATGTTGCAAAGTTCAACTTAACGTTAAAGATACACGTACAATTAAAGGTGCAGCTCTCCTATAAGTTATATGTAATTTGGGATAAAATGGAACAACTGTGTAAGTCTATATCTTTCCTATATAATCTTCATTCTTCAAACATTTGACCTTTGGCTGATTAGTTGCAAGAATTGGCAGTAAGTAGAGTTGGAAAGAAATTACCACCAGAGTATTCATTGACCTAAGCTACTGGGTGTAAGAAGGGGCTCTTCTGAGGATGGTTTTAAGACTTGTGTTTTCGTTTTAAATTAATTCTCAATGGGTACAAATGTGTGTGATTCTAGCACCATAGTGTGGTGGACATACCTGCCAAAAGCGACATGGAGGAGGATTTATTTCATTGTTTGCCTTGAGATCCGTGGTGTCTCCAGTCCCCTGTAGACCAGAGATGGCCACTCTGAAGCTCACCAGCTGTTTTTGCTGTGCTGCATGTACCAAGGAGAACTAGTTCACCAAATGCTCTTGCTGGTCCATGCACCAATTATTGATTCTCTAATCAGGGAATTTTGTCTGTAGATCCCTATATAGCAAATATAACCGAATAGGTTCATTGCCTGCCCATTTGCGTATCTGTTAGCAGAACTACAAAAACATTTGTTCCAAATTAATCTTTTTATATTGCCAACATATTACTCAGTGCTTTATGATTAAAAAATTTCATTCTGGCACTTCTGTGCCTACTCAAGTGGAGCTTTCACTCTAATTTCCCTGCCTCAGGCACATACCATGGCTTATTTAGTCAGGAGCCATGTAACCTAAGTTTAACAGTATGTCTTTGGACTTTGGGAGGATACTGGAACATAAATATGGAGGAAGCATGTAAGCTCCATGCATATAGCAAGACACTAATGTTAACCACCGTGTTTTTTCTTAAATGTATTTCAATCCATTTTTGCTGTTCTTCTGTACAATGGTTTCAAAATACTTGACACAGTAAAGTGCCACTTAATCTAAACTTTAATTATAAATGTAAAAAGTCATCTTGTAACATTCACAAATGTGTTTTGTAAAAGTTCCTGCACCTTGACTTAGAGAGTCCGTGCAGTTCTTCAGTAGACTGAAAGACAGGAAGTCAGATGTTTATAAGAGAACAAATGTCCCACAATTACAGATTTATCTCAAGATATATTTTTCTTTTTTTCATACATAAAGTTATGAAATTCTTGAAACTCTTAAATATGTTTTTTTGAAATGTCCAAGGACAGAGCAATGAGGTTACTGCGCTCAAAGGCCAATAGTGATCGAATTTTCCAACATGCCTAAAAATGATAGAGTCCATTTCAGTAGGATAATTATTGGGCATCATTGCTGTTTTTGGGTTCCAGATGAGGTGAGAGAGATAATTGTTTGATACTGCGGAATGCATGGCCAGTATCACTACTAGCTCTTTTATCTAAGAGAGATTGTGTTTCTTTATAGCATGTTTGTTCAGTTTCCAAACAAATACAGCATCATCCTGTTCCTGGGACTTATTTTCCTGTAAGGCTACGCAAATAATCCATTTCTGAACCACGGCTTGTGTACACACACAGGCAAAATAATCAGACCTGTGTTAGTTGCAACATCATGTGGCAAGCAGAATAAAGCTACGCTGTGTGTGACTTTTGTGTAAGAAGTTTTATATTTTGCAGTTGGTTTACTTTGTAGCTGTGCACGTGTCGGTAGCAGTCTTTTCATTATACTTTCTTCCGCTGAAAACATACATGACCCTGACCAATTGGATGTCGCCTTTTTTTCTCTATCATATGATCACTGTTGATTTTCATTTTATAACCCATATCCGTTGCGGTCAGTGGCCGGGTGACCTGAACTGTATGTTAGAACCTGACTGGTCATTAAGAAGCTCAGATTTGTGAGTTATCTCAGACTGCACAGCTTGAGTGAAAGACAATATGCAGAAAAGCATATAGGGTTTCGGTTACTGACATTTTATTGCTACTTTGTGTGTGTGAGATTGTCCTACATGATAACGTGGCCGAACTAACGGTGCTCACACGTTGCAGTAGTGCAGGGTGTATGGGTCAATTATTAACCACTGTCTGCTTGTGATTGT
Source organism: Mixophyes fleayi (assembly GCF_038048845.1). Taxonomy (NCBI): domain Eukaryota; kingdom Metazoa; phylum Chordata; class Amphibia; order Anura; family Limnodynastidae; genus Mixophyes; species Mixophyes fleayi. Next base: position 38,895,531 of record NC_134407.1, read on the forward strand.
GGGCTTCATATGACCACACCAACAGGCTGCAATGGAGCCACGCATGAGTTGGACGATTGGCTTATTACAAACTGACTGACAGCCATGTAGCATGGTCCTTGGGATCCACCTTCAAAGACCTAACTAGTCTATAAAGCTTGCCATTTAATACGGTCTATTTGTTTTGACACTTATAATGTGATGATATATTAGAAAAAGTCCAACCTAAAACTACATGTTTTTTTTGCATGGTAATCATCTGATAGGAAAGTAGACAAACTGCTTTAGTAATTGGGAGTCTCTGAGCCAGATAAATGTTTTTTGTGTGTATTTTATAGAGATCTTAAGCATTGACTTATACCACTTTCACGTTGCCGCCCCTGCAATTTCCCGGGTTTTTCAAGCCGGCGTTTTGCCATGTCACAGAGCATCCCAGCTCAGAGACTCCGTTCACACTTCACCTTGGAACTAGGAATTTCCCTGGTCGATCCCGTTCATACTGAACACTGGTCTGCCCTGGAAATAAAGTGTCAGTGATCACAAAAGTAGCTTTGATTGGCTGAAAAACGATGAGGCAGAAATCCAAAACGGTAAATGGGGTGGAAATCCCAGGACACGTCATCGGGGATGCAGCTTACCCCTTGCGGTGATGGTTGATGAAGGGCTTCACCCAGCAACATCAACTTTCTGCGCAACAAATTCGATTCACCCATACCCTCAGCTCTGCTCAGATGGTGGTTGAAAATGCCTTTGGACCATTGAAAGGATGTTGGCGGTGACATTGATGCCAAACTTGTGTCCCACGTAGCTGTTGCTTGCTGTAATTTACCCATTATTTGGGAAATACAGAGAGAGCAGTTTTTACCAGAGTGGAACGTACAGGACTCTGAGCTACATGTGCTGTCTGTGGGTTCTACAACTTATGAGGGAGAACGTACAAATACCTCTGCAGAACTCATTCGTGCCACCATCACCGCCAATCTGTCATCAGTAAGTGAATAGAGCTGACAAAGGGTTACCTGAGCAAAAGATTTTTAATCAAAGTGTAATAAATAATTTTTAAAGGGTACATATTACTTTATATGTACCAATATAAATCCAATCTAAATATATATATCAAATATGGTTGCTCTTTCGCTCTTCTTTGCAGCATTGATTTGACGTCATCCTCCAACGTCCTAATCAGCTTATTTACGTGCGACCTGGGTTGAAAAATCCGGGTCAGACCGTTCACACTTCAGACCCCCTTTCCCATCGAGCTCACCCGACAGGCAGTGTGAATAGGGTATCAGATACCACTAGGGGCTAAATTGTATCAAGCTACAAGTTTAAAGCGGGTTTCAAAAGTAGCCTATAGCAACCAATCAGATTCTAGTTATTTATTTAGTACATTATACAAAGTGATGGAATCTGATTAGATGCTATAGGTAACGTCTCCACTTTTCAAACCCACCAGATACTCGCAGCTTGATGCAATTACCCATAATTGTTGTTCATGTAAAAGAAGTAATTCTTCTATGTTGTTGAAGATTCTAATGGAACCACTAGTCATATGGTTATTGTTTCCTGCTTGACATGTGCAAGCTAAATAACCACTGATTTTAGCATAGCCTCTATATAACTTTTCTTTACTGTGGTTTAGGAAAATTCATGATAATTAGCAGTTTGCCAATCAAGTTGACAAACCTATGGCACACCTTTTTAATCCCCGTGTCTAGAAACCACAATTTCACTCATTAGATGAAATACAAATCACATTTATATTTGGAAAGTGCTATAACCTTTGCAACTCCTTTGTCTTATCAAGTTTCCAGCAATTGGATAATTATGGGTGATTTCTTAAGTTATGAGTTCATAACTTGCTAGAGGTGATAGTATGAGATCCATGGCTTGTGATCTTATAAATTATTAATGTTGTGGCTATAATGAAGCAACTCACTTCTGTTGTATATCAGATCACCTGCATTGTCTATCCTTTGTATTTCTGAAATGGTCAGCTTTCTCCCATGAGTCAAATCACTATTGTGGGTTTGACTCTGGCTCTTGCCTTTCACTAATGGAGTTGGAGCATGCTATCTGATCCTTGGAATTGCGCCTCTCAAGCTGAGCACACTGAGGTTTAGGTTTCAGCCAGAGACCCATTGAGATCTTCGGATAAATCGCTGAACTTACTGCTCTTGTCTAGAGGATCAGATCATGCACCCTCAGCTCTGTATTGGTAATTAAACATGGACTTTTCTAATATAATACGGTCACATTTGACTTTTAGCTCTATATTTCTTTTTCAGAGTTTTGTGCTACAATAGAATTGAATCCCTGGGATTTTTATTTGCTTGTATGTTCATCCTTTTTCTTTTTTTTCCCTGAAGTCATACGTCATAGACAGCTGTCTTTTCAGTGTGATCTCCGTGCCAAATCTATTCATATTTTGTATTTAAATTACTTTGGAACATGGGTGTTTATTAAGAAGATGACACAAAATTGGATGCTGTTTTCAGATGCACACCTGTAAAAAAATATAATATTGCGATATGAATGACAGGAAGCACTATAATGTATATTTTGCATACTCAATTTCCTCTTCTGTAAAATATATTTTTATCATCTGTTTTTCAGGCTTTCAAGCCCCTGGTTGGAAAAGGTGCATACAGCTCAATCACTGCAATAGAATTCTTAGTGGAGAGACATCTGGAATTTGCAACTGAAGATAGTGCCTTTCAGCCCTATCAGGTAAGGAACAATTAAAGAGAAAATCACTTCTAGTGTCCATGTAGTACGGCTTCCTGGGAGTAGGTGCGTTTGCTATGGAACCCGAAGGTGATCAGCTTGTTTAAAGTGCTGATCTTTAAAAAGTAAACTGGTGAAAAACATGCAGCCCTGTGATTTATGGTCTAGCTGCTGTTTTTAGCTTTCTGCTTTCTAGGGGAAGAGTTGTATAAAGGAACCAGTAATTTATCACTTTGTGACAGATGGATAAGATTAGCAGTGGCATTAAGTTTGTCCCAGAAACAGGACTGTAACTATAGCTGGCAGAGGATAATAATGTGTTTATCTAAACTTCTCTGTGTTACTTCTAAAGTCTGAAACCTTCCATTGCAGTCAGCTATGCGTTGTGCTCCGGACAGCCAGGTCTGGGGGATGTTTCTAGATTGCTAATTTTGAAACGTCCTAGAGGAGCTCAGTTTCAGTAATAGCAATAAAGAACAATTAAACAGTTGAAGGATCTTTAGACATCACATACAAGTTTCCTTGCGTACATGTTAATAAAATTCACATATGTACTAGATGTAAAAATCATTTATTCACAGAGATGTTTTGTATTGTTTTGATAACCACCAGGGTGCAAGCTTTTCTGTTTTCAATGATTTCCACCAAAGGCAGGTCCTGTGTCTGTGACCTTTACTCATCAACAGCATCTTCAACATTTGTTTATATAGCGCCATCAAATTCTGTAGCGCTTATAATACAAAAAAGAGAGAATTGTTATGTATTTCAAGAAATGACATGTAACAAGTTTCAAGAAGTAGTTGAACTAACCACTGAAATGTGGGCGATGGTGAAGGAAATGTGGTGTTGGTTTATGTTCTATCTGATGGTATCATGGCTGATATTTCAGGAAATGTTAGTGATTGTGCCCGAGATTCTGTAATGTGCTCTTTCAGAACATTGCTAGTGTTATGGGGTAATAAAGGTTAAAGTTAGATTGTTGCAGAAGTTGATATCTTTTACCTGTTGAAACAAATTGAGCTGTAAATGATGTACACAGTAAGATCTCAATGAACCAGATATTCATTGAGATCTCACTGAGCTAAGACAAAACAACTCCTGTGCTTCTCTCCTTATGTTGTACTGACATTCCTATCTTTTCTTCCATATCCTGCTCATTTGGGTCTAAAGGGGGCAATTCATTGTGAAGTCCGGTTGGAGCCTTGCGGGATGTTGGGGTAATAAAACCCAGGTGCAGGCAAAAAATAAGCAATGTTTTATGTAGCGCTATACCCAGAAATGTGCGCAGGAGCACATCATGCCCATATGCATGGATATATTCCTTTTTTGGCACCTTAATTCAATGTAACCTTGACATCATCCTTTTATAACTAATTAGGCCTATATACTTTTTTTTTAAAAAAAATGTTTGTGTGTTTTTTCAGTCTAGGTATGACACTTACATATACATGTGTAAATGTTATTACCAACTTTTATATGGGGTAACTTGACTTGGTAACTTGGGTAACAGCATTATCTCAATGCTGACTTTGCATAGTCTGGCAGATAAAGAACAGGCGTCTTTTTTTTTTTTTTTTTAATTGCTTATTTTGTAATGCAAATTGCATTATGCAATACTACCACTGTAATTTTAGCATAGTTTTAATGCACTTTTGCTACCAATTACCTCTATTGTGTGAGCTAATTTGATATCGGTCTTTGGTCTCAGCCAGGTTTTGTGCAGTTACCTTCTCTACTGAGCATCTGGTCCCTCTCCTTACCAGGGATTGTATCTCTGTGGTTAGTCAGCAGAGCTGCAGACTAGACTACAGTTTCACAAGCTCCACAAGCCAAAAAGAGGAGAGAGTCCTTTGCCATGACCATATTTGTAGTGCAATGCTAGTGTGTAGAATAGTAATATAGTACACTATTTTATTATTATTTGTTGAGGCCTAATAAATATGATTTGCATGTTAAGTAAAGATTATAGACTAGGTAGCAAAATCGACAAGGATTTTGGCTTTAGCTAAATATTATGCAGTGACTGAGACTAAAAGCCAGGACTTAAAAATGCAGCTTTTGTAAAAGCAGAGTGTAGCTGTGTTCTTGAAATATGATATTTTTACATGTATATCTATATCATGCTAGGTAGGTGTGGTACCAATTAGAAGGTCAGATAGTGTCAGTAATGTCACAGATCTGATCAGACTACAGTGATGCAATACAAATTGGATGCCTTAGTTAATCTGCTAGTTAAGGGTTGGACGAAGTCCTATAACATGACGATGGAGCTCACTGGCCGACCTGTTCTCGTTTGCAGGATTAAAATATTGATCAACCAAAATCTTATTGCTGTGTGGACCACTTTTAAGTGCAAGAGAATGGGGATAGTAGCCAGTTATGCTGCTGTAGTTTTCTGTACAGTATTTTCCTGGATTTTAGAAATGGTACAGCCCTAATTTTTTATTTTTTTTTTATTTTTTTTTGCATCAATATTTTTTATTCAACTTTTTCAAAGAAATATGGGGTACAGAAAAAAAGAAAGGGGGAAAGAAATTACAAACAAAGGGAGACACATAAGGAATCCCCTTGCAGGGGGAAAGGAATCACTCAATTAAAATTGAAATTAAGATAAGGCACACAATAACAACAATGCACATTTAGAAATAAAAGGAGAGAACAAAACAATCCAATCAAAAAACAAAACAAACAGACAACCCCAAAGAAATACAGCAAGGCATATCAGCCTTCATTTTAATCAACCAGAGATGTTTCCACCATGGAAGGGGTACCAGGGGATAAGAGCTGATCAATGGGCTGGGGAGGTTCTATAAGGGCCGCCTGAGAATGAGCTGTTGGGAAATCGGAAGTATCTTGGCGAGCCCCGGGTCCATCTGTGATATATTCATACCACCTGAACCATTTTGTGATAGGAGCTGATGCAGATGAGGAATAGGGCGTATCTATTGTTTCCTATTGTTTCCATCTCAAAGCTGTGCTGTAGCTTAGAGATGATTCGGGCAGTGGTAGGGGGGGGGGGGGGGTCTTGAGACTTCCAGTTTTGTGCTATTGCTGCTCTAGCAGCTATTAATATGTGGCCCAAGAGGTAGCGATCGTGCTTCGGAATGGAAGTCGGGTAGACATGGAGAAGAGCTAAGGCTGGGTCTGGAGCGACAGGAGTCTTTAGAACAGTTGAGATCAAAGCAAATACCTCACTCCACAGCGGCTGAATCATCGGACATGACCAGAAGACATGAAAAATATCAGCTATTTGGGAACATTGGCGCCAACAGAATTTTGATAACAGCACTAAATTTTTAACAAAATTATTTAGAGATAAATCTTATTGTTCTGCCCCATGGTAGTTGGGAACCTGTCCTCAACAACATCAACCTGTGTTCTTCTTACGATTTACACCAGTGGATCCCAGACTTCCTCACCTCGAGGCACCCTTAGGGTCTCGATAATTTTTTCAAGGCACCCTTAAACCAAAATAATTACCAAGTAGTCAAAAAAAAGTTTAGGATCCACTGGTTTAGGGTGATGTTGCTCAGATAACTACATATTAACACTATGATTGATAACCAGTGATGAGCAGCCATTGACAGTCCAGCTGTTGCTGACATTCCTCTCCCATGATGCTCAACTACTGGTCCTGATATATTGCCATCCTTGGCCTTTGCATGTGTAAATAAATACATACATGTCATAGCACTGATAAGAAATATTGCAAAGCAGTAAAACATAAAACTAAGAGATGATAATCAAAACATTACAAACTGTTCTCTTGAGTAGATAAAGTTGGTCATATAGGTATGCCAGCTACTCCCTGCCTGGGCAGCCATGTAATATTAATATACTTAATATGTTAAGTTGTAATTGATTAAACAGTGTTTGTAATGTGTACCGTGTGTCTTATACCTGAACTTTCCTAACTCTTAGGCATTGTTCATTTACAAAGCTGATGCTGCTGTACACATGAAAAAACACATACTAGGGAATACCTGTTTAAACAGTTCCTAATAAAACAAACAAATCTAGTAGCCTAAAGAGAAAAACAAGGGCTTTCCGCTCAAAGGCTCAATAAACTATATTTTGGAGCAACTCCCAATTGCGTGAGAGCACACTGGGTTATTCTGTCTCTGTTTTGAATCCTTTCCTAATTTCTAAATGATCTCCACCCTTGGCATCTAGGCAAGTTTTTTTTTTTTTTGTTTTTTTTCTTATTAAACATAAGCATGTGTGTTCAGCTCAGCAACAGCTCTTGTTATATATCAATAGAAGCAGTGTTTAGCAATCCTGTGTAGGCCTTGGCTGGGAACAGGTACATGCAACACTGCTTTTTTGGAAATTGGGCATGGCTGCACAGGTACTTTAAGCTTACAGGACAAGTAGACGTAAAACACAAGTAACCTCACATAAAGGAGCTGCTAATAACATTCCCTGATACACTTGTAGAAAATCCCAGGCTTTGACAGAGCTTTACATGGTTACATGTGCTGTGTGCCGGCTTTTTTCTGTGTTACCAGCTGTTTCAGGTCGGGGAGAGAATGCCTGCATTGTCCTGTACTGGGATTACTGGTCAGGAAATGCACTGTGTGTAGGAAAACATCTTCCTCCACACAGCTGAATCTCAAATATCTTCCTATCTAATAAACTTTTGAGACTTTTACATATATATGTTTGCATGTTATTAGTAGCTCATATATTAAAGCCAACTTGTATTTTGGGATTCCTTTACAATTATTCAAACATCAAATATTTTATTTTTTAATGTTTTGTTTGCAATCCGATTTCTATGTAGAGCTGGTACTGAAGGTATAAGCTAGCATAAGATTATGTATTTTTTGTTCTTGAGGGCAATCTTTAATTTTGGTTAAAGATAACCTGGTCTTCCTGGCGGTATAAGTATAGTTCAGTGACAGGCTGAAACATCTGACTGACCAATTATTGCAAGCGAATATGTGTGATGTCATCAGTCAACCTGAGAACATGTGACTTATTCAGACCAACCACTGAATGGCAAGATCTGTCCAGTCTGTCATCTATGTCTAAATACATCCGTTGTGTGTGCTGGCATTAACTCTGTTGTAGGAGCAGTAGAACGGCTTTTCACCTGGGACCAGAATAAAGTTTTATGTTTGTAATTATTATTGTGAACGATTCGTGTACGACTTAAACTTGACACCATAATGTGTTCTATTTAGGACTGCCCAAATGTGGACTAATCCTCCTGCCAAGCATGAGCAACAGGATAACAGCCCAATTAGTCTGTTTGGCTCTCCACTTCTGCGTCACACTGAGCCTGCAGGTGCAGTCGCTAGGTGACCGCACACTTAGGCCATTAGAGGTCATCACCTGAACCCGTTTACAGGTATGCCCAAATGTTGAATGGCTTAGTCACGTTTGTACCACCACACATACTGCAATATTAGGCCAATTTCACAATGGGTGGCATGGGTTGTCGGCATTGTCGATAGATTTGTCTTGCAGATGGCAAGGTAATCAGAATATAACTGTCGACTGGCTCTTATTGGGACAACCTTAGTTGCCAGGTCTATTGGCATTGTTATATTTTCTGTACATGTCCAGTCTAGTAATGGTAAAATCACTAAAGTGTAGGCGTTAGCAAGGATTTTTATATCCCAAAATGTGGCAGTACTTAAACAATTACCAAGTCACACAGCCATCTAAGGTTTCATCATGTCTGCCAGCATATAATTCTGAATGTAATAAAATATATGGCCTCTAAATCCCCCTCCCTTTTATTACAGGCTTATGTTATCATTGCAGCGCTCACTTGACTGGTGGCCTAGTTACCATTTCCATCTAAAGCAGAGAAAAGATAATGATGATTAAGACCAGATTTCAAGCAAGGAAAACGCTTGAACAAAAAGATAAAATAGAATCCAGAATTATAAAGTAAATAAGGAAACGGGTAGATTATATGGGCCACGTGTTTCTTTGTCCTGAAACCTTTCTTTGTGGCCAAATTGAGCAAGAGCCAATGATTCAGTCGCACCTTGTTTGTTTTACTATACTCTGTGATCCTTTGTACTTGATTTATTTTCCTTTGCTGATGTATACTAGTGGTGATCCTTCACCTACTCTACCAAAGTACAGTATGTGTTGTACTGATGTGTGCCTTCAGTAATCCTTCACACACTAGTGGCTGTATTAATGTGTACTTGTAGTTATCGCATACACCATACTTGTGGACTGTACTGAATAAAGCACTGATGTCTTTCTGGTAACCCATACAACCATTGTTTTGTAAGCTGTATTACATTTGGTATAAAGAGAGCCTGACTTTCTCTGGAGACTTTATATTCTGTGCTAACCATACACCTCTGTGTGTTTGGATAATATCTTCAGTTAGTGCAAGAGACCTTAAATAGCCTGAGCTGTGAGACTGCTTCAGTCTGGAAAGTTACATATGTTTATTCTTCCGACCTATGTCAGCAGATTGCTATCCCTCCTTTCACTGGTAGAGCACTGTGAGACACAAGGTGTGTTACAGCAGCCTCTGGTATGAAGCCATTTGGAATTGTATTGGTTTCTATTGTTTCTGAACATGTTTCTCTAGTAGGTGTAACATAAACCAACTTCCTTGTATGACAAGGGGTTGATGTAAATATTTCTGTACATTAAATAATCCAACATCACCTTGTTAAAACTCTGTAAAAGCCATATTCTTGTCCAGCAATGAAATGGTTAACACAGCCCGGTATTTGATTTGCAAAGATAATGGCTTTGTGAAAAGCTGGCTTCTGTTACCTGTATATAAAGGAAAAGGCTTGTGAGTAAATGTACAGGGATAAGTCACTTTCCTCTGCAGTATCAACAATAAACATGTGGCCAGGATCACATATAGGGAGAGCTCTTTGTAATTGTAAACCTTTGCACAGAGCAGGAGTGACCCAAGCAAGGTACATATTGCTGGGCTCTTTTATGTACAGGCCTCAATGTATATACATTGCCTGAAGTGAAAGTGTTTCAGTGAAAGTAGAACCCTAGCTTTTCTGGTTAGGTCAAAAACCTCCTAAAATAATTGGAAGACATTCAACTGCTCCCTTTCCACATACTCCCCCCCCCCCCCCCCTCCTCTGGTAAATACACATTAACTGCAGTAGATAAGTCATCTTTTTGAAGCTGTTATTAACTTTATAGTGTTTACACAATATCTAAACTCCTTTGCTGAGTATGGTCAGAAATGTGTGATTAGCTCCCTTTTGAAATGTATTTATCCAACTTGTTTTGTCAGATTTCTGGTCCTTAACGCTGTCCACACACAGACCAATCCTGTCACTTATCTGACTAGTGAGCACCAGAATAAATATTCAGTGATTACCCCAAGTTTATGCTGAATGGCGCATATCATAATGGGCACACTCAGTTTGTGACGTTTGTTAAGAGCAAATAACATTTTTAAAAAACGGAACCGTTTGGTGTTTGCTTGTTTTTGTTTTTTTACTTGTGACCTGTAAACCAATAAAGTAGATTGAAAAGATATGGAATGGGATTTCAAAGATATATGACAATGTGAAGTGAGCAATTTCTGAATAATTTTCTACTTTACCAACGTTTGTAAACTTGACATTCAAAGAAGGACAAGAGAATAAATCTAATGTCTACAACATACAGAAATATTTTTTTTTTGCTTCCAACTTTGGTGGTTTGGTTCCACTTTAATGAATCTGTGATTTATCACACTGCACGCCACTTTCTGAAGGAGAATAAATCGAGATGGCCTTCCCTGTTCTGCTGTGCGTCACTCTGTGACCTTGTGTAAGGTGACTGGCAGCTCTTTGTTGTCTCTTCTAAACAAGGAGTGCTGGATGCCTGCTACAGTTTCTGTCTCTCGTCTCCTTCTTTACTGTAAAAAATATTTCACAAAGTCTCCTTTTTAGTAGAGAATAGAAACCTGAAATCATACTGGCTGACTTCCTGGAATATCGCTTTTATTGTTGTTGTCTTATAAAACAAATATATTTACTTAACAGCACCAAATAAATCATAGGCTCCTCCATAGGTCTTTGTGAGTAATGATGCATGCTAACGCTTGCTGCAGCAAACTTAAAGTCTGCATTTTTTTTTCTCCCTTGCAGACTGTATGACAATTATTACGCTTAAATGCATGTAATGAGTACAGTGCTATATCAATGGGGATCAGGGACCGGGGGAAATAAAATTAAATATCATTTCATGCCTAGATTGTCAGGGCACCTATATTGTGCTGAAAACTCATTCTGTGCCAGTGTTCCTATTCACTGACTGAAATCCTCAGAGTCCTATTGTACTTCAAAGCATTCTGTATAAACTGCAGGGTTATCTGAGGATAGTTGCTTTGTTCGCAGCTCCACAGCAGGAATGCTGACACGGATTTTGCAGTCTGTGCCATCCTCTTGTGTAAATGAAGTGCTGCAAATAAATTAGTCGGCAACAGGCCTGCGAGTTTCTCATTTATGTCTATGCATCGGCATTTGCTCAGTGGGCACCGTGTGCTCAGTGTATTAAGTCTCCATACTGCATTCTGTTAGATTTACCTCCACGGTTAGATATTGGTGATGGAAGGAGCAGGCAGCCCAGTAATGTTTATGCAGCTAGAGAGTAATTAGAAGTGAGCTCATTAATAAGCAGAAGGTCATAGTACTAGTCAGTGCTGCCTGAACCTGGAATTGGGACATCTGTGCTAACATGACAAGTTGGAGTGGAAGGTTGCTAAATTAATCACCTCCTCTTGGGAGTTTACCTCATCTGGCTCCTTTAAATTCTCTGGGAGAAAAACAAACCTAGATAAGTATGTAAAGAGGAGGGAAATTTGCATATGTACAGTTATACCACTGATACAGACACCTCTTATTGTGTACGTGGGGCATGGACGCCTACTCACACTGTGGTGTTGGCTGGTAATACATTAAATAAAGTCTGGCTATTTTTTTTTTATTTTATTTTACCTTGGCAGTGCAGACTACGTCCACATGTTTTATTAAATATCTGTATTAGAATAATAAAGTAAAAATGAGCTCGACTAGTAACTGGAGAATGATTTCCCTTGAAAGTCCAAGTCCACCAATCTGCCCATATTGGATTCTCTGGGCATCAATATGTGGAGCTCAGTCTGGCAGGCAAGCAATTGGTGCACACTCTGCTATCAGAAAGGATAAAAGTTGGGTGGACGACCTATTTAAAGAAGACTTATATATTATAGGTAGATAATGATTGATAAAGATTAAAATAAATAAATGAAAACAATGCTTAATGTTGACTCAGAAGAGACTGGGCCCCCATATGTCTCCCTTTCACTCTGTTACTGGTTATATACGAGGGAGGAGGGGCTCTGCAGAGACATAGCTCCGCCCAGAATGATTCACTTTTGTATGTAAGAACTGTGTTTGTGAATTAGTGACCATTGCATATATTTGGGTAGTAGTATTGACATTGCGAGCGTTGCAATATGAATGTTGGGCATCTTTTTACCGCACAGTTGGGTCAGGATGCAGACTTTTTGCTGCCCACGGCACGATTGTAGATGCACAGTACTTCATAGACTTTAAGCACTGTGATAAACAGTTCCCAACTTCATTTGCAATCTGTTAAACTTTATTGTAGGAAGCATGAGGTTACAGTATCAGAACAACATGGCCGAGTCCTGTGCTGCTCCTAACACCCAGAAAGACTAAGATCTTTGTCCTCATCCTGTGTCACGCTCCTATTACTCCACTGTTGCCAACGCTGATGGGCGAGTGGGGGGGAGAAACTGGAGAGAGATTAATTAAAAAGTACTCCAGATATCCAATCCCTCCCTGTCTGCAGCCCTGCTCTCTCCCTCCCAACTACAGGTTATTATTCTTCTGTCATGATTGCTCCCTTGACTTGAATTTTCTTGGATCGGTGCCTGGACTTTCTGAAAACCAAAATTATACTGCCATCCTCAATCACATCAAAACGACAGCCTTGCTCACGGAGCATAAAAGCTCTTGAATGGTAGCGGAGCTGACATATACAGGTTGTGATATGTGTAAAGTATAGATTACACAGCTAGCTTTTTTTTAAATATATATATTAATATGAGGTTTTATTAGAGACGTTGACGTCGCTTTTCATTCTTCTGTGCATTATTTTTCCTGTAACTATGACAGTGTTCAAGAGAGATCTCTATAGTTACCTAGTAACTATTTTCATTTCTGTTTTTCTGCGAGCACCTGTTTTTACTGTATCAGAAAACACTATGGAGCGTCTGTGATGATTCATATTTGCCTCCAGGTTTAATGTCACAAACCACACAGACAGAATAAAGTGGGAGGCTTTAAAAGTGATTTAACCTTTCCCGGGGCACTTTTTTCAGCCTGTTTCATTCTAACTCCTTGAAGCATATATAGTCTGGATTTTAATCCTTCTCGTCACAACATGGGAGAGAGCAATGTGTGGTATTTATTACATGTTATGAGCGCAGATATATTGTGAAAGTGCATCTGTAAAACCCACCTATATAACACGTGGTGGCTGGGGTTTGTGTGTGTGCATTAAAATGAATGGCTTTTGCAATACTGAAATATCCATGATCCCCTAATAATAGCCGTTGATGTGCGTGTATTCCAAAACGGGACATTCGGCAATGATCCTTCCTGGTTCTGTGCACGCTGAAAAGTTTTGCCAGGTAGACACTTTGGTGAAAGAAGGCTCATGAACAGGTGGTGCCAATCCTCTCCAGTTATTGGTGGTTCAATGTATCCTCACAGACACAGCCAAATGTATCAAAAACAGTCCTTTCTACTTTTGAAATAATTAAATCTCCATGTGTATCCTTCCCTCCAGACAGAAGGGTTTTGGTAGGAGATAAGAAAATTACAGGGTAGTGACAAAAACAGTGACTTTGTATAAGCATGATAAACTCTGAAAGCAGGTTAAACAATCCATTTTAATTAATATTGTAATTAAATGTGTGGGGATACCCATACTACTGGCTAAGCAGACATAACATGAATTAACAGAAAACACTTCAGTTGAACTGGCTATAGAGGTATAGGCTATGGAGATATGATGAAATAATAGTATACACAAAGAAATTACGTTAAATCCTGTAATGTGTCTTGGATAGAGGATATACAGGATTGTGCAACATTGAATTTCTCTGATAACATGGCAGTTGACATTTTAGCGTGGGTTGATGATATAGAGTTGAAGAATTGTGGGTATTATATCTGTGTCACTAAATCTACTCAAGTTCAAAGTGATGGGATTTCCCTAACACTCTATTGTGGTTACAGTATCTGTAAGCAAAGTGCTGAGCTTGTTATCTGCTTGGACCAACACACCCATGTTTATATCTGTAAAGTCTAGTTTGTAGGTCAAAGCTTCTGTGACAGTTATATACCAGTAATTAGAAAACTGCTTAACAAAATATCACAGATCTTAACTGTAGCTATTTTCTTTCTACTTCTCCATGGTCATAATCCTTTTTGTTTGAAAAATATGAAGCAAGACCACACTTCTGTAATGCTTTTGTAATATCTGGGTCAGCCGTTCAGGTTGTATAATTTACTTGCATAATATACTGAGAATGTAGATGTCTCTCACTTGTATATGTATCCTAGTGAACTATACTGTTTATGTAACACATGCTTCTGACTCACGGGGTCTTGTAGTCATACTTCATTTATCAGCCACAGAGTAAAGCAGAAATCCTCTCTGCCATTCTAAGCTAGTTACAGTTCTTTAATAGTAATTTTTATATTGCACTTGTTTACATAAGTAACTTTACAGTAAGTAGAAATATGTATCCAGTCTGGTTGGAGCTAAGGAAGCTTTCACTAACTACATGATAATTCTGTCAGTCAATTTGGTGGTTAACCAAAATGCCCGACTTGGCAAACGTGGCATCTTAAACCAAGATTCCCAATGATTTTTATTTATTTTAAATTAGATTGGATAACAAAAGTCCCATTCATTTTTCAGACCATTCTCAGTGTCTTAATCAAGTGTTTGAGGTACATAATTATTTCGGCCAAATAACAAAATTTGGGAACTGCGTTGCTTTGTGTTTTGTCGGTTTTACATGTATGATGATATTTAGATGTGCAGGTGCCCCAGTCTGAACGTTTTTATTTATAACCTCATTGGTTCATTGTTCACAGGGCTGTGAATAGTGGTGTTTCCATGGATAGTAATAATGTAACCAGCTTACTCTGCAACCCTGTTTGGAGGAGGTGGGTTTACAGATTTGTTTTGTAACCTGCTGTTACTGACCTGTCCCCACTGGTGCTGCTCGGCCACCAAACCTTCACAGAATGTAAGTGTCAACTGCGCACCTCCGTGGTGGTCTCAATGGTAGGAATATATCTGCTGTCACCACTAGACACCGTCACTGACACCTGGAACAGCTTGTTTCTGGGTGGTGTGTGTAGCTGGTTCCTCCTGACCACTTTCTGTGGATCAGGACTGCAGTCTAGCATTCAGAGCATTGGGTTCAACACAGGACAGTCAGCGGGAGGGATGAGACTGTTGGCTCTTATCTGTAGGTCACAGTAATACAGCAGATAAAGGTGTCTTGCTGGAAAAGAGTAAGATCTTTAAAATTAGTGATATTCATTGTTCAATAGAGCTTACAGGAGCTGCTACATAGGAGGTTGTGGAGGAGCACACCCAAATACAACAGTATGCTCTTAAAGCCAAAAACAGTTTCCACCCCTGTCATAAATTAAAATCTTAGTGGATCATGTGAGCAGGATCGAGAAAGACTGCACTGAGCCAACCAATCCAGACTAGAGCGGACTTCAGGGTCAGTGGACAAGAATGTCTCAGGATCACACACATACATTGTGGGCATTTTACATCAGAAAAGTCAGCACCTTAATACATGTTCTGCATTTGCATTAATATATACATGTGCCATCATTAGAAATTAAGTTATTTCCATTTTTATGTGCAGTGTGGGGATCTGGCCACAAGTAATATAAATTGTGTATAAAATTCTAATACTTTTACTTAGGGCTGTAGAATTTTTAAGAGTTACATAGACATTGCAAACAAAGGACCGATACAAAAAGGTATAGAGGGTCTAACAAACTAAATATAATGCTGCTGAGTAACGTTTTATGTGGATTTACATGTGGGTCGCTTACAAATATATTTGTATCTTGTTGATTATATTATACATGTGTTTTCATTGTTAAACACTGTACAGTATGTTCACTACTTGTAGATGTAAAGTAATAGAATAAAGGATATACATAATCAGTAATAGAAGAGACACTGGTCTGTAGAATGTAAGCCATGTGTTAATATTTAAACTGGATAAGGCACTAAATATAGTGGCTGAAAGTGTGAGGTTAGACAACATGTGACTGCACAAGAATTTGGCAGACAGACTGTATGTAGCACATGACTGCAGGTTCTGTATTCAGAGTATGAGAAAAATAATTTTACCTTCTACATTTTGTTTTTAGATCTCTGTTCGGAAGTCAGGGAGCTGTTGATTTTTTTTTTAACTTGTATCTGGTTTTTCAGTGTATTCATCAGACTGCTGCAATATATTATGTGCATTGGGAGTTCACTGTAAAGGGTATGTCTCCATGGACTTCTCATAACTAAAATGTGTATTTTAGTTGCTGTCTGTAAAGGACCATTAAACTATTTAGCAGGAAAATACACATACACACTGGGTGATGGACATTGCCTACACATCTGACTCTTAGCTGGCGAGCTACGCATTTCACACACATAATATTTATGCTAATGTAAGTGCTATATCACAACTCTACATGGAGCAGATTGTCCTGCATGTAGACACTATTAATACGTACTTCTGCAGCCCAGTGTTCCTCTCTGCACTCCCCATACATACTTCATTTATTATAAAACTTAGAACTAAGTCTCAGTCAGACAGAAGTTTGTTTGGCAATCTGTAAATCCATAATATATCTCTTACAAGTTATTTGAGAATTTGTGTCATAATAAACGGCTTTGTTGTGTAATGTTATGACTTATTATTTTATGTTATGCTTTCTTATTGTTTTATAATATTATGCATTGCATTTTAAAACAAAGCCTTCCGTGGTGATTGCATGTAATTCTGGTCATGCAGACGGGCAGCAGAATGACTCACAATACAGTGAAACACTGGTAAATTGTTAGACTAATTTAGCAAAGCCTAGAGAGACATTACATCACACCAGGTGAGGATCCTCTCGTTGTTATCAGTCACATACCAAGACCTGTCTCTTTAAATTTAGTTCCTTTCTCCTTGGTATGTGTGGTATAGTCACAGCCTTCTTTGGCATAGACACGGGTGGTGGCATCTGGAGTGATTTATGAGACTGGTAGCAGGTGCTGCCACATCACATTACTAGAGACTAGTGGGATCAATGTCTGATGTCTCAATGAGAGAAGTATCACATGACAGTCTCTGGAAGTGTGTGGGTGGTGCCTGAAATTCATGTTTATAACTGTACCTATCTCACTGCAGTATTGTTTCCTAAACTATTCCTCCTACATGTGCAGGATGTATCCTTATGTGGTTGCAAACCAAACTGCAAATAGTATAACATATATAGGTTAATAAAAAAAACATTTTGGGGTTTTGCCGATTTACATGTTTAATAACAAATCTACATGCCGTCTTCGGCTTATGTATACTGGGTCATAAGATGTGTTGTCTGTACCAATATTTTTTCTCATTTTTATTTACTTGTTTGATTGTTTATCTAAGCAGTGTGAATTGTTCAATATAGCTGATCTGCTGTATGTACTCTGCAACCACTGGTATGTTTGTAATATGCTTTTCTAAAAAATTCAATAAAAACCTTTTGAGTTAAATAACAAATCTACAATAATCTGTACAATGGCCAGTGCCAACTGTGCTGTGATTTTGCCCCCTAATTTAATTATATGAAACAAACCTTTGATGTTTTAAGTGAATACTTTTTTTATGATTGTTTATATCTACGATCTGTTTTGCAAAGTTTTCTCCATTCTCAGTGTTCTCTGAAAGTATTGGTATTTTTCCTCTAGATTATAATGTACATAGTATTTTAGAATGTTTCTGGCCAAGATAAACGTCTCCTCACTGCCATTTCTATAAAGATAACAAAGTTTTATTTCTTCAGGAAAGTGTGTCCTATATAGGGGTAGGGTTTTATTTTTTCCTACATTGTTTTTGCATCATCTGTTGATTTTAGTGTATTTGTTTCTGTGTAGCCTCCTGCCGCTCTAACTGGATCACTGATTAAAGAGGAGGGGGGATACTTAGTTGCATTTAATAATAGGGAGGAGACAGCCGTTCAACATTCTAATAGATTAAAGAGAAACGATAATGATGACTTTAATTTTTGTGATTGCAATAAAAACTTAACGCTCTACGCTTGTAACGTGCTGCAAATGTTCAGAAAATGATTGTTCAGTACACAATAATGCGAGCGCTCACTGTGCGCATGGATACTCGCTATGGCAACGTTTCACGTGACCCATTGGTACAGAATAAGCAGTTGTCAACGTATCTGAGCGTGGAGAGCACAGTGGATCGGCTCCTTATTGGTGTACATGTGTACAAGGCCTCGATAGCACAAATGTGGTTTTGTGTGCAGTGACAACACAGATGGCACACAATGTGTCTCAAAAGTATCCTTGTTTATTTAAGAAATGCAGTGAAATGATGTATGGAGCAGAGACTCTGTGTGAGTGTGTCATTAAAACAGAAAAATGTATTCCCTGGCTTCCATGGGGTCTGCTTTTACTCTCCTGCAGAGCTTTGTGAGAACTTCCCCCAGCAGCTGTAATTACTTGGAATAGATGAGTGTAGTAGCTGCATTCGAAATGTTCCAAGTCTGTGCTCGGAATTCTGATTCCAGGCCAGACATCTGCTGGGAACCTCAAGTAATTCCTCCCAAGCCCTAGTCATGTTTCATAAAACACTGGTTGGTATTTATTTATTTATGTACCCCTCTCACTGTTCCTAGAACAAGCAGAGAGAGGGAGGCCTAGTTAAGAAAAAAAGATTTCTGTAATATTAAAGAGCCAGCCACAGATACTGCAGTGAAGTTTATTCAGCTGCTTTCTCCCCACAAGAACCTTGGCCTCATGGCTTTTTCTTCATGCAAACATTTAAAGTTTGACCACTGTTCCGCATGTCGTTTCAACATCCATAGTATATTTAAAGGTAGCACATATTGGTTATTTAAAAAAAAAAAAAAAAAAACATGTTTATGTACACATAATAAATACTAAGTACCATGTTTATGGTACAGTTTGCCTTAGTTGTCTGTGGGGAATTATCTTGCTTACTTCATGGTTATTGCCTTCTCTAGGAACAATAAACATGTTTTGAACCTATCTTATTATGTTCTTCATCATATATCAAGCCAGTTTGTAAAGATGGTAGTCTAGGCTTCCATACGATCTACATTCCTTGTTCCGTACAATAGAACTGGCAGGCGGGCTGAACTTCTGTTAATTTGGCCATCCACTTGAAATGAATTTTGACACATTTTCGGGCGTGCTGAAAAATGTTCTGCTGATGGTCACTGTTGGGCCAGTTTGTCCCAGATGCTCTGATGCAGGACAGCCGTGTCAGTCCAGTTGTACCATTCATGTGTCTTTACTGCTTTGGAATTGGATGCATTGGTTCAGTGCTGCAATATTGTCCTGAGTGTGAAGTAGGTTTATTCTTTCTTGTCTTTGTTGCTGCACTGTGCAGAGCAGTAAACCCCTAGTGCTGTATTAAATTTGTCACTTGTTCAATAACAGAAAAATATATTGCATCGCTTAGTTATGGAGTATAGATGGGGGGCATTTACTACTGTGGCGCTACAGTGCGTGATGCCTTGTTGGGCTGATTTGCAAAATGAATGCATAGGTTAGTTACCCAGTTTCTAATAGGGGAATGTGTTTATTTAACTGCAGTTTATTTATTTGATCCTATCAAATGAATTAGACCTAACACAACCACAAAGGTCATTTATAGAGGTCGGTGCCATGTTACGTGGACTTTTAAATATTACATTATTAATGTTATCTCATTGTATTTTCTAATAAAACAATAAACATGCACTTTTCAGTTGAATTAGGTTAAGTTGTGGAGATCCTGGCTGTTGCTGTGCTGGCTTTTGTAGCTGCTGATAGTTGCAACACATAATTACATGCCACTGCTTGTGTGCCAGTTGGTTAATGAGCGTTCTGGTTAATCTGCTGGCAGCCCGAAAAGCAAAAAAAAAACTTTAAGCATGCGAAACCCTTCCTGTGAGTTGTCACGCAATGCAGGCAACGCTAAAACAATGCAAAAGCCTGAAATGTGGAAAACTTTCTTTGATATCTGTATTAAAACATGTTTTTTTGAGTAATTGCAGATAGTTCCACCTAGTAGTTACCATTCTATTTATGTTCTGGTAATATCCTTTGTGCAGACTATGCAATGTCACTGGGGATTGTTTACAAACCTGGGCTCACATTAAAACTTTAAACAGCAGTGTCTGGATGATTCTGATGGGTAGTCCTGAAAGCCATGAACTGTTTACCATATTCTGATGTTACTTGGATCAGTTTCTCAAACACAGAGAACTTAACCTTCATCTGGAACAGTCTTCAGCCTCCAGGAATTGTCCACATGTATTGCTGTTTTAGCAAACGTTTTCCATCTTTTTGTAGCCAAGACAATGATTACTAATTTACCAGAACTAGAGGACATTGTGTCCGTTTCTCCTTTGCTATGGACGTGACATGCCAAAGAGTGCCAAAGAGTACAGTGCTGTTCCTCACTGACAACCATCTGTACAGGCTCTGCAGACCCCAAAATGAGGGGCCTCTAGCAGGTGACCGTTCCACTACTGAAGGGAGGGGATTCGTTTTAGAGTGTTTTATTATTTTATTACTATGAACTAATACCACTTTCATACTGCCGCCCCGGCAATATCCTGGGTTGTTAACCCGGGATATTGCCGGGGCACAGGGCAGTATAGATAAGAAGATTCCCGGGTCGGGCGGGTTCATACTGCACCTGCCCGACCTGGGTTTTAGAAAAAAAAAAAGTGGAAAAAAAAGATTTTAATTACAAAAAATACAAAACAAATGTTTACTTAACTTATTTTCAGCCAGCGGTGTACACCGCTGGCTGAAAATAAGTTAAGTAAACATTTGTTTTGTATTTTTTAGTAATTAAAATCTTTTTTTTTACTTCCCAATTTTTTTTTTTACAGTATGAATGGTGAGACCCGGGAATTACACGGGTTGCACCATTCATACTGCAGGCGAGCGGGGTCCAACACGGGAATTACCCCTCGCAAAATCCCGGGTCTAAATCCCGGGATTTTGTGGTTGGACTATTCATACTGCACCAAGACCCGGGTTTTTCAGCGTGCCTCTGCAAAAACCCAGGTTTTTGGTGCAGTATGAATGGGGTATAATAATCTGTTATGCCACATGGCCAACATCAGTCCCATAGGCCTAGGAAGTAAGCAATGTACAGTCATTGTTGTGCAACTAGCATTATTGCAATTATAAAGACTACATTTTTTTAAGAGGGAAATATTACTATGTTTTGCAGTTTTGTAAAATATTTTTGTCATGTAGTTTTGACGTGGGAGACAATTCTCCACTCCCCACCTTTCTCTCTGCTATTTGGGGCTTTAGATATGCCTTGTGTAAGTGTTAGTCCCTTTATCATGTGCCTTTTATTATAGCAGCTATGGTAGTCTGTCAAACACTTAATACAACATATGTTACATATTATCGTAGCCTGCATCATAGCTCAGCATACGTTAAAAATACTCGCTTTGACAATTGAGTGGGTAACAGGTTCAGTGAAGCCATCACAGCTGTTTCAAGCCATCAGTTTGTTTGGGAGGTTTATAATGCACCTGCTGTTGTGTTGACATTCACAAAGCTTTCACTGTATAGAAGGCTGGTTAGCTACTATCACAATCCTTGCAGTTGCTGGAATCATGTTATAATGGTGATGTCATGGTTTCTGGACTTAAACAGTGGAATACTAGATTACTTCTTTCTATTTGTGTTCATGGCTAAGCATGCTTGTGTTCTATATAGTCTATACAGGCAACAAGTGATTGATATGCTGAAGGCATATGCTGATACCACATGAACTCCAAATCACCCTTCAGGTATCCCCATGTCCCTCCTCTCACTTCCAAACACAACTCGCACTGCCTACAATGCCCACTCACTAAACCTCCCCATGTGCCTTTTAGAACCTTATCCTAAATCACATCTTATACATCCCCTTTGGTCTAAAGCACCTCTCAACCTACTACTCACCTCTCACATTCTGCGTGTTCCTTGTGCTCCACATACATATGACTTAACTTGATGTAGTGTCGTGTCTCCTGGAGACTGCGGCTAGCAGACTGCTGCTGGCGCTGCAGAAACTCCTTGCTTTGGGTGGGGGAGGTCACATGATGCAAAAGTCGGCTGCTCAAGTTCAGTCTTTTTTTCTTGTCTTTATGACCTGCTGAGCTGTACCTGTGGCCCCAGCAGAACATTTTTTGCAATGCATGTAAACGGGGCTGACTTTGGAATCCATTGTCAGCATTGAAGGCTTAGTAGTCTCATAAAATGTATTTAGCTTGTGTATTGACTGGAGACAGGATTTATGCTATTAAATAACTTTTAACTGTACATTCCAGCGAGTGCTGTGTCTTGTAGTGTCACAACATCTTCAGCACCATCCCTGGCCTGGAGGTACTTAGTGTACTTAGAGCTGCCAAGCTGCAAAGCTTCCCTGGAAATTGTATTTGCATATTAAACACTATAGAACTTTGTATTTGTCTTAAGAAATAGGTGCCTGCTGTGTGACGCTTTATTGTGCAGCTCAGCCTATTGTTTTGACACGTTATTTTGGTATGTAAAGAATGTGTGGCACCTTTAGAACTTGCTAACCACAAACTCCACCGCCAGTTACTACGTGTCTCTGCTGGTTAGTGTTTTATTAGTAGTTGTGACTGTGGTGTGCTATAAAAAGCATCCTTCCTGCCAGGAAACTACCTGAGGCCTTATAATTAAAGCACTGTGTGTACACCTTGTACAACACAGCGCACACCCAGAATGAATTGCAGGGACGTCTTTACCTGCTACAATGTTGTGTTGTATCCAGGTTTCATTATCCATTAATGAACAACTCCATGACCTGGAATATCTAATTATTCAGCTCACAGACCACATAGAAAACAATTGCAGATGTTTTAAGTGGGTGCTGTATTTTCTATCGGTAGCTGTGATGAATGTGATTACCGTGTGCTGTTACCACACACCACTCATGTTACTGCTGTGTGTGCTTAGGGAGACAGGGTTTACGCAAGTTGGTATTATTTGTACAAGGTCAGTTGAGTTCAACAGGAGTGGATTCAAAGTACAGAACTATAAAACACAGGAAGTACTAGGACAGTTCTAGATGACTTGATTATTGCTAAACCCTCATGTAACCTTTTTACGGAGTATACTTTACTTTTGCCAGAAACAAGGAAAATTGGATTGAAACTTCTGATCGGAGTTGAATTAACCATTGAATAGTTTTGTGTGATGTAAATAATAACAACTTGCTTTCCCAATGTCCACTGTACTCACAGACAAGTCAGAATCTAAACAGTGTTCTCACAACGGCTCTGAAAGGTGATCTGCAGGAGGAATGCGTGTTCAAGGTACTGTCAGGTTTTTGTAGGATGTGTCTCAACTATGGATGCATATTAATATAATCTCACAGACATTGGATGTGGCAGCTACTGAAGATTAAAGCAATATAAAGTATATAACATGGTTGAAGATTATGGTAGAAGCAGAAAACTATTTGCTGGTGACGATACTCCACTTCATAGAATTTTTCCTGGGGCAGAATTGAACTGGTCCATTGACCTATAACATATGTAAACAAAATAATCAACAATCCGCATTTGTTAGATAAATGCATATTCATACTATTGATATTATCGATGTACACCGAGCTTCGTAAACTGTCTCTATCACACTATATATATATATATATATATATATATATATATATATATATATATATATATATATATATATATTTTAACCCGTGCATGATACTCATGCATTCTAGTCAAATCAAGCTACTTAAGGTGTTAAAAAGGTTCTTGTCATGCATTTGGGCCTAGCCCAGGCCTCCTCAGGGGAAGAGCGTTACTTCCAGACGAGAGCGCCCTTTTTTAACGTGATTTTGTCCACATGTCACCCCCTCATCATTTTTCTCCATCACCTCATCCTTCATCTTCATCGCCACATCCTTCATCAAGCTACCTAAGGTGTTAATAACTCCCCACTGTCATCCCCGGCAACCACCAACCACTCCCAACTGTCACTTCTCCTTCAAGAAATATATAGGTCCGTGTATAACTCTGCTCAGCAGGTGGCGCTGCAGCTTGTTTTTTTTTTCCACACACGCAACTAGGCATTTATATAGTAGATATATATATATATATATATATATATATATATATATATATATATATATATATATATATATATATATATATATATTAGTGTGTGTGTCTGAAAATTGTAGTAGGAGCTTTCTAATGTGAAAACCGTTAAAGCACCGTGCACGGATTCTGCAGTCTGCTTTCCTATATGATGTTATATCCCATGCCCACTGAATAAACATTTATCTGACAAGTGCAGTGGATTGGTTTTTTTTTCACGATTTATTTGTTGCTACTTTGTTTTTGTTTTTTTAATGAAGCAGGCCATGTTGAGCATAATTTTAGATTTCAGGGATGCAACAATTTCTAGTTACGTCGGCTCCCCAAATACCACACATGTAGATCTACAGGGCAAATCACCTTAATGTTTTTTTTGGTTTTTTTTTATAAGTATTTTTGAAAACTTCTGAAATATACATGATGATGGGGATAATATCATTATTCATGCACATTCTTACCTCAGTTGTTTTTTTCTCCTGACAAAAAGTACTTCAGCGGACAAATGACAGAAAAACAAAATCTGCATATGTGACTAACAGGTGACTCATGAAGTTAATCTGTGATTGTTTGTAGTGTGAGTGAGGGGGGGGGGGTCAGGTTTGTTAAATGAATCATGTGTGAATGTTCGGTTTGTATTCCATGCACTGTCATCTCGGCTCCTTCACAAGTTTCCATCAGTATCTTATTGTTCAAAATTTGGCAGACTCATGTATATGCTTTTATCTTCTGGCAGAGGATCTGTCGCACTATACTGCAGACGTAGGCAACACATGGCTCACCAGCCATGGAACCACAAGTCCCAGCACTCCTTGCCATGTAATTGTACTTTGACAACAGCAGGAGAGCCAGAGATGGCTTACAACTGTCACAGCATAAGAGTATATGGAACAATAGAGGAATTGCTGCACCCACTAAGTACAGCTCTGTGTAATACAGTCTTCCATATCAGTCGGCACTTACAAGACACACACAGACTAGGATCCATTTCATCAGAAGCCAATTAACCTACCAGTGTGTCTTTGGACTGTGAGAGGAAACACAGGGAGAACATACAACCTATACACAGATAGGGCCCTAGTTGAGAATGAGCTCACTCATGACCCCAACGCTGTGCGGCAGCAGTGCTAACCACCATGCAACCGCACTGCCTATGTGTGTAGTTTTACATTAATTCTGTTTTCTTTAAATGTAATTTTCACTCTTAAATCCACTTAGTTAATATATTACATACTGTAATACATAAGTAATTTGCCTGCTCTGGGAAGAAAAATGACTACTTTCCTGGTAATTCCAGTACTTTTATGACCAATCACTCTTAGGCCCATTACGCACTGGTGTAAATAATGAAGTTTTTACTAGATTATGGTTAATGCTGGTAAAAGCATGTAAACTAGTATGGGAATGAGTCCCATTACCTGCTCGATTTCCTGAGTGTTTGTAACGCAGCAGTGTGTTTCGGATGCTGCCTGGACTAATTACCGGTGTTCAATGCAAGTAAACACACTTTGTCAAGTATAAACACTCCAGATACTCAATGTATATTATTCAGCTCAATTATATGTGGTTTTTGATATATATTTGTCAGATGCTGGCTTTGCATGCTCTTTATGTGATTAAACATGCCTGCACGTGTACAGTGACACAAACACGGGTGACAGGTGGGCAGAGTACACCAAACATTAGTTGTTTATGATTCAAATTCGGCCTCCAGACTGTTCCGCTACAATGGATTTCTCTCTAGACTTGGAAATGTTTTTGTTTCTTTAAATGAAATCTTGCAGCTTCCTCTCCCCCCAACCCCCCCCCCCCCCCCCACCCCACCCACCTTGTTGGAATCTTTACAGTTTTGATGTAAATTATTTTGCAGATGTTACACTTGAGTGGTGCGGTTGTGATATTAGAGAGGCACAGAGAGGTTTTGATTGCACACCAAGAAATTGTAAGCTCTCGCAGCAGGGGGTCCTCTTCCATCGTGTCCTTCTTTCATTACCTATGCCGACACACACCTATGTCTCCTTTCCCCAGTTAGTGGCTCTGTTCCTGTTGGCTGCACCCATCCTCCTGGGTACAGACTCTGCTCCTGTTGGCTGCACCCATCCTCCTGGGTACAGACTCTGCTCCTGTTGGCTGCACCCATCCTCCTGGGTACAGACTCTGCTCCTGTTGGCTGCACCCATCCTCCTGGGTACAGACTCTGCTCCTGTTTGCTGCACCCATCCTCCTGGGTATAGACTCTGCTCCTGTTTGCTGCACCCATCCTCCTGGGTACAGACTCTGCTCCTGTTTGCTGCACCCATCCTCCTGGGTACAGACTCTGCTCCTGTTTGCTGCACCCATCCTCCTGGGTACAGACTCGACTCACTCTGGTTTTCTCCCTATTCTGCCCAATTCTCCTTCTCATGCCTCTTTCCTTCAGTGATAGCGAGAGGTTATACCCTGCCTAGCTCCTCATTGCTGCAAGTCCAGCTTCTTGTATTGTACTGTCATGCCATGCACTAGCTTACTGTAAGCTCTCTGTATAGTACTGCGGACCTTTTGTGGGACCCTTAACTAAAGTAAACTAATGCACTACAGAGAAGATTGCCCAGCGTGGGTACATTTTACCATATGGTCCATTGGTGCCCACAGCACCTGCTCCTCCAAAATAGTTGTTAGAAACCATATAGAAGTGATATACAGTATTTACTTATAGCAACTAATACTACATTTATTTATATAGATATGATGGCACCAAATGCAGCATTAAGGGGGTTCTCATTTGTGGGACATGATGCCAACGTTATTATTTTTGCTGTTGTCTGGCTGCATACAACCTGCTGCACTAATGATCCTTCACACTTGTTGGCTGTAACTGAACATTTCAAACGACAACAAAAAGATCTGGTGTCATATGGGCGCTTTTCACTCCATGATTAAAGTACAGCGTATAGTTGCCCCTAATTGAAATCATTAATTTCTATGAGAACACAGAGACGGTCACATGCTTTAATTGCTCAAACAGTTTTTAAAACATTGACAAGTGTTCAAAGCGCTCAGTTCTAACACGCTCCAATTGCTTTCTGTGCAGAAAACATTCTTGACCCCCCTAAGGTCTAGCTGACTGTACGCATATCTATTTGAAGCATTAAGCCTAGTAAAATGGTTATTTATCATACATTTATTTATCCCTGTATTTTTCTGTGATTTCTCAGTAAAACATGGGCTTAAGTTATTCATTACATTAAAAAACAATCTCCGTACATTTTAATTACTGGCTCGGCCAAGGTCCTGCTCGTTCTACTCTTCCACAGCAGAAGAGTGCCACCTAGTGGACAAATCATTATGAAGGCTCTAGAGTGCTTACTTGGCATTTTCCAAGCAACAGCCTTTGAAGAAAACATGTTAAGTGTAGTGTACTCTTATTTCTGAATGCTTTGCTTGCATAAAAGGGCGAGCAGTTCTCTGGGGATTACGTTTTTTTTTTGACCATATAAATAGTTTTAGTTAGTGTGCTCTTTTTTTTTTTTTTTTTTTTTTTTATTTCCCTGAAAGCTCTAGTATGTTTCTCTGTACTTTGCTTTATATGGGATTATGCATTACAGCCTCAGTCTACAGGGAGAGCCAATGCGAGGTAGAAATTTAAGTAATTTTGCCACTAGGATCTGAGTACTCTGTTGAAGTGATCAACAATATTGGACTTCCGCACCCTTCGAAAAAATGATACAGCGATTTTAAAAATGGCCGTATGTGTTAAAATACCAACTTGATTATGTTTTTTTCTATACATCACAACAGTCAGCACTGCATAGTTATATGCAAATCTCTAGTGATCGAGACTGATGGAAGATTTGTGAGCAGTGATTTCTATATCCTAGTTTTCACAGAATGGAAAGGTTGCCGTTTGCTTTATTTAGGATTTTTTCCTTTAGAACACAATTCTCACCAATGCAGTTGCCATTAGATCATCTATTTTGCTTGTTAAATGTTAGTGTAGGATAATAGCAGCTGCTGTATTCTCCATGTGTTCTGTGTGCGCTCTGCTTGGCACTGCGGTTTATAGCACTGTTGTACACAGTGATGCAGTAAAGGCCGATACTAGCATGTGACTGGGAAGGGATATAGCTTGATATGTGTGGTCCCTTTATACCACATCTTAAAGTCATATTCGCCACAATGTCTGCTCTATCCCAGTCGGTATCCAGCCCCCGTACCAGTCGCCTGGACTGCTAAAGCTGCAGTTACACCCGTGATGATATATATGCTGTTTTTGAAGTGTTGTGATGCAGGATAGGATTTTTTCTTTTTCATTTATTTCATTTGTAAATCACATTCCTCCCCACTTTCCGCAGCCTTATAAACAAGCAATGTCTTAAGTGAAAAGTGAATGAATTACGTTGGCAGAGGAACATAACAAGTACTCTGCTGGCTTGGAAAAGCCAAGCATGTTAGACAAAGCAGTCCTGTTCCAGCAATAGGAGACCATTGTTGTATGTCCCTTTATGGCGGAACCGTGCACTCCGAATCAAAAGGCAGGTGGCACAGCAGCTGTAAGCGGATATATGAAAAGTATACGAGCCCAGCGTGATGGGAAATTTTTTCCCTTTTTTTTTTTTCTCTTTTCATTTTCCACATAGTAGTAATACATTTTTTTATTTTTGTGATTTCCTTTCCTACCTTAAGAAAATGTTTAGCTTGCCCTATGCTGCCCTTCCCATGTCCTAAGTATATATTTTATATTCTTAATATTTGTGCAAAAAATATCTCCTGAATGCTCTTTACTACTTTTACAGTACAAGTACAGTTACGTGTTAACTAAGTTACAAGAACAAGCACATGACTGCAACTTGTGACCTATGGGTTGTTTAAGGTCCTCAGAGCCGTCGCATACAGTTATAGAGCCTGCAGTCAGGGATTTATAACTGTATATAAAACTTACTGTAAGTCATTATGGTTATGTGATAATAGGCTGTACATACCTGATGTTTGAGTCTTGTAGATTTCTGTTTATGGCTCATGATGTAAATCAAAACGTCACTATTTTTAAAAGATTTCCTTTAACTTAAAGGTGATATGGGCTGAATAAAGTATCGGTTTGCAGGCCTGTAATTAAATAGTAAATAATATAAATTAGAAATGTTGTGAAATATCAAAACCACTTTCAGTATAGCGGTGAAGCTCTCGGTTGTATGTTAAATCTTCAGGTGGAAGGGTGAATTGTGGAAGAAAAATAAACTTTGTTACAACACTTGTGATAGCCGAATCTCACCCCGCCTGCTGTGTGTCTGGGGGGGTCACTGGTTTGCAGAGTGTGAAGGCTTTGTAGACCACTCCCTGACCAAGTCACAACAAGGAGACCCGAGTTTTGTTTTTGTTCCAGTCTTTATGCGGAAATCGGATCTTAAAAACTTTTGGTGACCTCTCTGGAAAGCTGCAGGGTCAGTTGGTCTGATCACATAAGCCATCTGGTAACCTGATCTGTGCGAGGGAGCGCTGGGTGGATCTTGTGTACACAGTTGGGAATATTTGTAATGCTTGCTTTCACTGATGAAAAACATTTAGGGTCATCTCAAGCTCACAGGTGTATTTTTGTAAACTAGGAACCTGTGATTTGATTGCTGGGTGGAATGAAATACAGACCAATGAGAGCCCTACTTGACTTTAACAGTTGTAGCTTTGTTTTGGGGTGTCTAGTGGAATCCATACATACTCGCCATACATGTGTGTCTTTATTTATAAGAATGTTTAATAATGGCTGGATTTCCAGAACGGTTATGCTGGATTTTATCAGAACGACCCCCAACAAATTCAAAATGTTTAGTAAGTGGCATATATTCATATACGTGAAATATTCTGGTTGTATACTGACTTGCAATGATTTTACAGCGACTGTTCTCTCAAAGGGGGATGGTATCATGTTATTTATATACCAACGACAAATAAATACAATTGTATGATAAAGAAAATACTCTTAATTTACAAATCATGGCATGTAAAAATAAAAATGGACGTTATTAATAGCGCAGTAGTCAGTGACTAAGTGTGTAAGATGTGGTTTAATTTTGGTTAAAATAAGGTATGGAGAGCCGCATTAATTATAAAAGTTTCTATTATTGGATACTGGTAATTGTTAGTGCCTTAATTACATGTTGAACACGTGCAGCTTAGAGGAGAGAAGGGACAGAGTTAATATGTTCGAAATATACAAATATATCAGAAGTACTAATTAAATTCAGGGAAGAGTATTGAGAGAATAAGTTTTTCTAGGGGAAAAGACACACTGGAATTAGAGGGAGGATGACTGAGCGGAAACACAAGGTTTCTATTCTTAGGCAATAGATCCGTTACACAAACACTCACATTCCCTAATAAAAGATAGAAGACAAACAAAACAAAGCAGACTAGCTGGACCTGTAGGCTCTGTTTCTATATTGCTGCATATTACTTTTAAGTCTTCCTGGATTGCCTGTTAAGGTTTAGTTTAGGCAGCTGTTGAGGGACAGGCATTGCTGGTATTGGCTGTACAGTGACAGTGGTAGTGGTGTTCTGCAAGTACTGTAATGTGTGCAGTACAGTCAGTTTTGAGAATGACACAAGTATTGGTTTTCACAAAGTTTGCTGCTTCAGTGTTTAAACCTTTTTGTCAGATGTTGCTATGTTATACTGAAGTAAAATTACAAGCATTTCATAAGTGTCAAAGGCTATTATTCACAATTGCATTAAGTTTATGCAAAGAGCCAATATTTGCAGTGTTGACCCTTCTTTTTGAAGACCTCTGCAATTCGCCCTGGCATGCTGTCAATCAACTTCTGGGCCACATACTGACTGATGGTCGCCCATTCTTGCCTAATCAGTGCTTGGAGTTTGTCAGAATTTATGGGTGTTTGTTTGTCCACCCGCCTCTTGAGGATTAACCACAAGTTCTCAATGGGATTAAGGTCTGGGGAGTTCCCTGGCCATGGACCCAAAAGTTCGATGTTTTGATCCCCGAGTCACTTATCACTTTTGCCTTATGGCAAGGTGCTCCATCATGCTGGAAAAGGCATTGTTTGTCACCAAACTGTTCCCGGATGGTTGGGAGAAGTTGCTCTTGTATTATGTTTTGGTACCATCCTTTATTCATGGCTGTGTTCTTAGGCAAAATTATGTGTGAGCCCACTTCCTTGGCTGAGAAACAACCTCACACATGAATGGTCTCTGGATGCTTTACTGTTGGCATGACACAGGACTGATGGCAGCGCTCACCCTTCCTTCTCCGGACAAGCAATTTTTCCAGATGCCCCAAACAATCTGAAAGGTGATTTATCAGAGAAAACGACTTTACCCCAGTCCTCATCAGTCCAATCCCTGTACCTTTTGCAGAATATAGGTCTGTCGCTGATGTTTTTCCTGGAGAGAAGTGGCTTCTTTGCTGGCCTTCTTGACACCAGGCCATACTCCAAAATTGTTGGCCTCACTGCGCGTGCTGATGCTCTCACACCTGCCTGCTGCCATTCTTGAGCAAGCTTTGCACTGGTGCTGCCCCAATCCTGCAGCTGAATCAACTTTAGGAGATGGTCCTGGCGCTTGCTGAACGTTCTTGGACACCTTGAAGCCTTCTTCACAATTATTGAACCTCTCTCCTTGAGGTTCTTGATGATCCGATAAATGGTTGATTTGGGTGCAATCTTATTAGCAGCAATATCCTTGCCTGTGAAGCCCTTTATGAGTAAAGCAATGATGACTACAAGTGTTTCCTTGCAGGTAATCATGGTTAACAGAGGAAGAACAATAATTTCAAGCACCACCCTCCTTTTAAAGCTTCCAGTCTGCTGTTCTAACTCAATCATCAGCATGACAGTGATCTCCAGCCTTGTCCTCATCAACACTCACCTGTGTTAATGAGAGAATCACTGACCTGATGTCAGCTGGTCCTTTTGTGGAAGGCCTGAAATGCAGTGGAAATGTTGTTTTTGGGATAAAGTTCATTGTCATGACAAAGAGGGACTTTTAAATTAATTGCAATTCATCTGATCACTCTTTGACATCCTGGAGTATATGCAAATTGCCATCATAAAAACGGAGGCAGCAGACTTTGTGAAAAATAATATTTGTGTCATTGTCAAAACTTTTGGCCATGACTGTATGAGCTTTGCTTCATCTTACAGGTGAGCTTGTGGTTTGTCAGTTGAATACCTATAGTGCAGAAGGTGCTATTGCCTCAGCAGAATCATTCTTCTTAATGTGTTGCTGGGCTGCATTCTTAGTATAGTAGTTAAGCTCACAACATGACTCTTCCATTATGATAAGTGACAGGTCCAGCTTCTGAGTGTCAGTGGTGTTACAGTTTAATAAATCAACTTATTTTTCGTGTTTTAAAATAATGTACAAACGCTGCCGTTGCAAGGTATACAGTATGCTGCCGTTGCATGGCATATGTACCGCTGGTGTAAACATTGTACAGATATCCAGCATGCCCCTGGTGTAAACATTGTACAGTATCCAGCATGCCCCTGGTGTAAACATTGTACAGATATCCAGCATGCCCCTGGTGTAAACATTGTACAGATATCCAGCATGACCCTGGTGTAAACATTGTACAGTATCCAGCATGCCCCTGGTGTAAACATTGTACAGTATACAGCATGGCCCTGGTGTAAACATTGTACGGCATACAGCATGGCCCTGGTGTAAACATTGTACAGATATCCAGCATGCCCCTGGTGTAAACATTGTACGGTATACAGCATGGCCCTGGTGTAAACATTGTACGGCATACAGCATGGCCCTGGTGTAAACATTGTACGGCATACAGTATGTCTAGCCGTTGTGCTATATCTAGTAGACTGCATAGCAAGCTCACTACTAAAAATAAATGCATTTTTCTTTCTTAGCTCTAACATGGTGACTACAGTCTGACTTCAAGGCTTGTACGAATGAAATTGAGCTCGGGATTCCTAGACTGCTCCTATTTATTACTACTTTTGTGTACACTTCTGGAAGCTACGAGGATACTAATCTAGTAGTTTTCTTTTATTTATAGGATGAAGTAGACAGTCTAAATCCAGTTCTCAGGGACAACCCCCAGCTTCATGAGGACGTGAAAGCCTGGGTAAAAGAACACAAGGTTCAGGAGATTTTTATGCAAGGTAAGTGTTCTGACATTATTTTTGTGTTTAAATATTGTTGTAATATTTGAAGTTTTTTGACTTCCCTGTATGTGTGCAGCACAGTGCATCCAAGTTCCAAAGCTTTTAAATCCATCTAAATCTAAAATACAAGTTGTTAGGCTATTACATGCATATTATTTACTATATTGATTTCTTTATTTTGGAGTTATTGAAATTATTTCTGATGCTATTTTCAAATGCTAGTTCTGGCTTTGTAAATTCTGCTATTCGATTGCTGAAGAGGTATAAGATCTACTATACCAAACAGTTGGAATTTGCAGTGTGACCGACCACATTAGGGCAGTTTTCTGTAATTTGAAGTACAGTCCTTCAAAATATACTAAATTACATTTTTATATAGTCTGTCCAGTTTAGTAGTTACTGTTTATTTGTCTGGTTTTCTGTGCTTACAGTATAATGGGTCTATAGATGAAGTCTGAAAGGCAAGCATATTGTCACCGATTGTCAGTTGTGTTAAACATATTTGGATATAGGATCTCTTATCTGGAAATCCATTATCCAGACAGTTCCAAATAGAGAATGTAATTGCTGCTATTGGGTCATATCACAATACACGCATGTGAGCCTTCCTATAATCAATTTGTGGGAGCACTGTTATTCAGGAGGGGAATGCAGGGGAGGGCAGTATGGAAAGAGACAGACATGGGTCGTTTCTAAATAGCATTTTGTTTATTTTTGTCACGGTGTCCCACAATATAGGAATACAAACAGTATTATATGTTATAAGGCATTTTTTTTTTTTCAAAAGTAATTTAGTATTTCCAATACATCCATGTATTGTACAAGAAAGTAGATGAAATAATGCAGTCTCATCTGACATTAGTCTCATAGCGGACATGTAACTTTAACAGCAGCTCCAATCACATTTGAGTGAGAATCATACATGAGTCAGTTTTACATGTAAAGTTTTAGGATCCTTCTGTCTATTGTCTTGTTTTTGTTGTGTTTTTCTTTAGATAATATATATGTATATATGTAATAACATGCCTATTGTGTGTCTGGCTTGATCCAGCTTGTAGGAGATGAGAATCATTCAGTCTAGTTAGTGCTATCTCTACCAGAATAGTAAAAAGTATTTAATATGCAAAGATTGATATGTGAGCTACAAATCATCTTGAATAGGAACATACTATCGGCCCAGTGTTGCATTGCTTTCATACCTTAGATTTGCTATACTGCTATTGTTTTTGATATGTTTTTTTTTTTTTTAGGAATCAAAGAAGTCATGCTTTCTTATTTATTCCTAAATTATCCATATGTCAGCATGTTCTAGCTAAAGGAATGTAACTCCAAAGGGGGGGTGTGTGTGGGGGGGGGGAGGGGGGGGGGTAGTAATACATCTAGATTACTGTAATCATTGTGAGGATATGCCTGAAACTGTTCTTAAATGTGGCAAGCATCTCAACTACATATTTATTAGATTTGTTTTGCGGAGACAATGTTATTAACCATCATCATGTGTTTTTATTGTACTTTTTTAATTTGTTCATTTGTTATGAGAGTCCCTTGAGCTAGTGATTTTTTTATTTTATGCTTTTTATTGTTTTTAAAAGCTTGGTGCAAACATTTGTTATGGCCTCAGAAATTGTACAATGCTTTGATCTGCATCGACATTGCTCACTTTAGATTGTACTTTCAATAAGAAGCCAGTCTGCTGTTTTAAGAAGTCAGAAAATATGTGAACCCCTCCAGATTTAAGGGAATTAGGCTGATAATGGAGCCTTTTAGTGGCGAGGCATTATTACATTATTTAATCATTCACTGTAGCCTAGAGATTCATTCTGTAAATGGTAACATTCAGACATATGTATATGGAGGCGACTATGTATCTCAGTAAGTGAAACTGAACACTGCATGATGTAAGAGTTGGCATAGGATCAAGGGACCTCCCGAGACATGATTGGATACCCGAATACCTAGCTGTGTCATTGTTCTCTCATAGGTCCTTATTCCTTAAACGGCTATCGAGTGAGGGTCTACAGACAAGACTCTGCCACCCAGTGGTTCACTGGTATAATTACTCACCATGACCTTTTCACCCGCACTATGATTGTTATGAATGATCAGGTAAGTGTTATGTTCTTGTTTGTTTCCATTCCTGTACATGCTGTATGTATTAACCACACATTATGTCAGTGTCATTTTTATATCATCCGTTTTTATTTGATATTATACATGTACATTTTGGAAAACAGTCTCTGATTCAAGTTCTGTATTCTTAATACTCAACATTTGGATGATGAGTCGGCACAAGGCAGCTAGAAGCCAGGTAGTGCCAGTGGTTGAAGAGTTATGGTATGGAGAGACATTTGTACAGAAATAATCTGAGCATGATTCATAAATCTAGAAGGCTTTGCCTGTCTCTTAGATGATGTTGTGCAGGCATGATTATATATTATAGGTTCACGTGATGAAATAATATTTTCCACCAGGTGTGTTGCTTGTTTTATTTTTATAGAAAGTTGATTTATTTTAGTCTAGTGTCACCTTGTGTGTTCGGTATGTCCTTCACCTGATTATTTAAGCTTTTGCATTTAGTAGACTTTACATTGCTAACATCCGGGGCTTAAATCATTTAAATATCTTAATTGCGATAAAGAAATCATCCAAGTATCCTGTAACTTCAGAGTTATCTTGTTTTAACTTGCTGGGGGCAAAATGGGAATATTTTGACTATGTACATTAAATCTATTAGTAGTTTTCATTTCTATCTGAGGGGTTTGAAATACTAATATCAAGGACTGTAAGAGACATTATATTGAAACCGTTCTGTAGAACTCTTTGTGATGTTTCAACATTATCAATGCACTTGTCACACACTTATCCCGATACAATCTATTGTACTGTTAGTGTGTGTTAGTTAGCACATGAGAAATAAATAGTGCTACCTTCTAAACTTAAACGCAGTGGTGGGAAAAAGCCAACGAGAAAAACAGCAACAGAGAGTTGTAAATGAGCCTGAGCAGTTTATTGATGTACCAGCCCATTGCCAGAACACACAGCACCATGGGAATCAAGTAATGCCAAGCAGCCTCTCCCAATGCCATGGTTGTGTGTGGGATGAAGGAATTGTACCAGAATAATACAACACCTACAGTGGCAAAGAGCTGGCCTAGAGCAGAGCATGGCTCTATACTTGGAGTTCCAATTTCAGCTGCAGGTTAATGACTGTGAAATAAAACAAATGCACAAGGTACCAGTAATAGTGATAGAATAGTGCCAGTAATAGGACCATGTATAGATATACAGAGTCATATTCAGGGATATTCAAACTGCATACGTAAACATGAGAAAACAAAGCTTTTCTTTAAATGATGCTGACGCCACTGGAATTGCTTAAGAATGTGGCATCACATCGGTTTTATTGATAATATACCACAAGATCATAGTAGGATAGAGAATGAAAGGGAACGGAGTCCGTATTATGTAGTATGAAGTATGTAGTATTAAGATAGATATGTGCTTTAATATATTAAACACACGCACATTACATGAGGATAAAAAATAGTCCACACACACACACACACACACACACACACACACACACACACACACACACCCCTTCACCTCCCCGATTAGAAGAATGTGTTACCACTGTGAGTCCTTAGAAGCCAGCAGTGTCAGGACAGGAAACTGAACAACATCCTTAAGCCACAAAACCAGATGAAGCCTGCCTGAAAATAGAGTATATATTTGGAGCCATATATGTATGATATAGAGATATACACATATATAATATTACAATGCTTCCAGCTCTCTTTTTCAGTCTATGAAATGCACTTGCAGGTAGCTCTCCAATTAGATGCATATTCTGTTCTGTTCTTTGCACATTGATAGTATTTACTATGCTGTAACAAAGACCATCTGCTTTTGTACACTTTTTGAATCCTTCTTTTACAAAAGATATACTAAACATTGTTGTGTTTGTTTTCAAACCAGGTTCTAGAGCCACAGAATGTTGATCCTTCTATGGTTCAGATGACCTTTCTAGATGACGTTGTATACTCTTTGTTGAAAGGTGAAAATATTGGCATCACATCTCGCCGCAGGTCGCGCTCCAAACAAAATAGCAACACAATTCATGTACGTCTATCTGGTCGTCTACAATCTTTGTGCATAAACTATACTTGTATACGTGGGGTTTTTTTTTTGTGTTTTTGATCACTAACCGCAATAATGTGATTTGCAGGGTCATTATACACGTGCGCAAGCAAATAGTCCCAGGCCAGCGATGAACTCTCAGAGCTCCACAAAACAGAGCCAGCACCGAAATGCCCGCTTAAACAAGAGGAAGGGGTCGGACAGCAGCATGCCCGATGAAGATAGGATTAAGGAAGAAAGATATGATGGTACTGGTAGAGGAGGTATGCAAAGTTATAATGTGCTTTAAATATTATCCTAGGTGCACTTGACCTAAAAAGCAGCATTGTGGGTCCATTTTGCAGTTTGTGTATGAACCTTGTCGTCATTACTCACATTATGACATTGGTTCCTGTTACGCGTAGCCCTGTTTTAGACCTGTCTTCACTAACATAGTCCCATATGGTGGATGGGTTACTCTCACCTGCTGAAATACCCTGTGGTGGTATTGCCTGCAGGTTGTTCTATTTGTACTGATCCTAGTCAAACACTCCTTAAAAACATGTAGTAATAAAGGTAAACCACAAATCGACTTGTTTTTTTTGTATCAAACATACATGAAATAATTGCTTTTAAACCTCCCTTTGGTTTTTAGATGTTTTTTGCCAAAGGCAAGAAGCTCTATTTGTGCTCACCAAATCTGTCTGTCTTAGATATACTCCATATGCAAGCCCAACTCTGTATAGCAGACAGTGAAAATAAATTTGTATAGATATGAAGATCACGTCACAATGTCATTTGGAAAGGACTGAAATCTGTGTTGTTTGGTGCCGAATAGAGTTACAACATTTGTATTTACTAGTAACATAGTTAGGTATATTTAGCATTATAGCTTAAGACTCCTTTCAAGGGCTTAGTGTGTTTATAATGGTTAAGAGTAAACCGTTTTGTTTTTAGTGGATTGAAATGTGACCTTTTATCAATGTTTTTGCATTTGGATATATCTTGGCAGTTTTGTAAGAATTGCGCTATTTATATTTTAAATTGAATTAAGTTTTTAGTTATGCATCCAGTATAATTAAAACTGGAATGAGTATATATATTATGCTGATGTGTTTGTCAGGTTATGGTGTACCTGTCCTACTCATATAAACCATGTTTTCAGACTACTAGTATGTATCCTCAATCTGTTTCCTCCATCTCCTGTGTATAGAATACTACTGAAATAAGGGAGGACAGGATAATTGAAACGGATTAATAGGTAACTGGTAAAAATATTTAGCATTTTTAGATTAGTTTCTAAATTGCTTGCATGATGTATGTCGGTGAGCTTATATTAATTGATGTTGACTCATCAGTGGAAATCTAGACTCCTCTCTGCAAATTGTCTTTATTGAAAATCTTTCTCAATATGTACCCAACAGCGCCAGGGATTTCATAATCCTAAGACATA
Organism: Mixophyes fleayi; assembly: GCF_038048845.1. Taxonomy (NCBI): domain Eukaryota; kingdom Metazoa; phylum Chordata; class Amphibia; order Anura; family Limnodynastidae; genus Mixophyes; species Mixophyes fleayi. Next base: position 38,934,335 of record NC_134407.1, read on the forward strand.
TAAGATGTATCGTGTGAATGTGCACCACAATTAATGTCTGTATTTCTGTTTGTAGAAATTGTAAAAAGGAACAAACATTTTCACAGCAAAAGGAGGAAACCTGAGGAGGATGAAAAGAAATTAATTCTGAAAAGGCTGCGCACAGACAATATTTCAGACTACTCCGAGAGCAGCGACTCAGAAAATTCAAATAAAAGGATAATAGATTCTTCCTCTGAGCAAAATTCCGAGAACGAGTTGAAAAGCAAGAACACTTCAAAGATAAATGGAGACGAAGGAAAATCCCTAAGTAGCGAAGGGGCTGAGGAACAGACACTAATAGATAGGCATTCTCACTGGGATGAAATACAGGAAGATAAAAAGCTTCAAGGAGCAGAAAGACTGAAATCAGCTGACTTACAGCTCCAGAAAGACAACTCTCAGTTTCTCCTATCCGAGCAGACAGCACTTTATGAGCAGAGTTCCAATAAACCACATGTTCAAGATAGCGTGGTTGAGAGGAACAGCATTACCGAATTGTTACAGACTGAGCCGCTTATCAGCAAGCCTCCCACACCCAAAAATCCTATTGTCTTAGCTAACGAAAACAGTTTGGACAAAGCACCCCAGGAAAGCAGTTTAAGTAATTTTAACGCACAGCCCGCTGCCAAGAAGGAGCTGCCAGGCAGTGACCCAAAGCAGTCATTTGTCGGCGTCAATTTTTCCACTGCAAAGAAGCTGGACTCTGAGCATGACTGGAATGACAATGTTAACAGTAAGGCAGATATGGCACTTTCAGGGGTGTTAAAAGCACCCCAGTCTACGAATAAGGAAATGAATGACAGAGAGAAAATCTACCATACCTCTGTCATTGGTAGCACTTCCTTAACAGATGAACAGAAGAGGCTTCAAAAACAGACGCTGGATGCTCTTAAGACGAAGCAGCATGGATTGGAATCCTCCAGTAAAATAAAATATAGCCCCTCTCCGGATGTGTTAAAGTCTCGGCCCGTCCATTCTCCGGATTCAATGAAACTCAAGTTGAACTATCACAATAGTCAGAGCTCTGGAATTGTGAGGGCTGTGAGCAAAATGGATTGTGATATACACAGATCCAGCTTCCATCCAGTGGCAGCAAGAGTGAGTGCCATTGAATCTACAAAAAGTCCACTTATTATAGACAAAAATGAACATTTTACAGTTTACAGGGACCCAGCACTTGTTGGACCAGAGACTGCACATAATCACATCTCTCCTTATTTGCACCAGCACAATTTTGCTCTTCATTCTCCAGCTCATCGAGCATGTTTACCTCCAAACAGCCACCACCCAGCACTAACCGCTAACCCTCATATGTTAACGTCGTCCTCAAACCAAACGCCTATGACTGCTATCGGTGCCCATCCTCTGGGTAGCACATCCCACCATTCAGTCCACCATCCTCACTTACTACCTACGGTGCTATCTGGCATGCCCCCTGGCACTTTGTTAGGCGGCCACCCTCAGCTAGAGACTGCACATGCCAGCAGCCTTAGCCATTTGGCACTTGCACATCAGCAACAGCAGCAAATGTTACAGCACCAGCCACCTCATCTTCTGGGCCAAGCTCACCCGTCGGCTTCGTATAACCAACTGGGACTTTATCCCATTATCTGGCAGTATCCAAACGGAAGCCATGCCTATTCAAGCCTTGGCCTGCCCTCTCCAAAGTGGGTGCATGCGGAGAATCACGTCAATGCAGAGTCTTCCATTAGAAGGGTAAGGGTGTGTATCTATATATGTTTATCCTTCAGCCATTGATTCAGAAATAGCTGGTCAGAGAACACGCCAGAGTTGTCCATTTTAAACAGCCAATTAAGAAGCATTAGTGTGGTTGTATGATGATTACATCCACACTCAGATGCAGTCACTGTTGGACCAGATTTTCTAGCTGTCCCAGTTGGCATCTGAAAGCCAATATATACAGCCAATTGTGTCTAAAAAAAACAACCAAAAAGCAAGTGAGTTGCTGGTCTGGAAAATTCACACATTACTTATTCAGCCAAAATATAATTCTAACGTAATTTAAACTACCTTTTTCAAATGCGACAGTCTGGTGTAGAAGGCCTGTAATACTGCTCATAGTGCTGCAGCATGCAAATTAGTTATCAGTGCTGCTTCCTGTGCACAGATGATTTGTATCATGTAATCTGTCACAGCCAATCAGAAGACTGCACTGTAAAATGTAATGCTGGCCACACAGGCTGAAATATAGCAGCCTGTATCAATCATGTTCTTAAACTACATCCTATGTGCTTCATCTGAGTAATCATGGAGCGTTCACTATGGCTGTACAAATTGTAACCATGTGGGGGCTTTATAACTCAGTGGTTGTGTGAGACACCCATGCAGCAAATGGCTCCTGTCATTGCATCTCCATGTTGTCTTGTAAAGTGGGGAATGTTGAAGAAACTATATATGTAATGTATCTTACATGTAAAAATATTTTATTTATATATTGTCTTTTCATAATAGCACAAAACATGCTGTGAGATTTAGCAGTACATCCCTAGACGCTGTCATCCCAGGAATCATTAGACTGTATTGGGACCCCAGAAGGGTTTCAGCATTTAGCTGCACACTCCCTGATTCTGTACCAAGCTGATTGCTGAGGCTCTGTGGCCCTGAACGTGAACTGCTGCTTACAGCAGAGTGGAAATGAAAAGCCTGTCGTTGGGTATTCTTTGGATATAATAGCATCCTTCGGGGGGGAGGCAGGCCAATGTAAACATCGTGCCGGGATAATTTATAACATGCATAGTTTCCATATGTAGTCATATATAACTTTCCTTTTGCTGTTTTGTGCTTTGCATTACATAAACTGCCCTGAGTAACACTCTGAAATATAATACATTGATCTTGGGGAGCTTTGTGCAGTTAGAGTTGAAACTGAATAAAAAAACAAACAAACATGTTTACCAACCTTTAATTTTGAACATACGCAGCTGAAGTGACTAAATTATACATATATTTATTGTAAAGATTTGTTAGTGGCAAACTATAGTTTAAACTGTTTTTTTGGGGCCCAGTATTAGATTTTTTTTTTTTTTTTAGAAAATCAAGCTAAGTGGCTTATGCAGCATTACTTAAATCACTGGTGGGGCTTGCAAAAGCCATGTGCTCTAAAGAACAGCACTTTTTTATGGGGCTAATCATATGGTGCCACTAAGGAAAAAGTCAAAGTTACAGGTTGGGCAGGAGAAGGGATCGAAGGGTACAAAATTGGATTAATTATTGGGTGACCAATATTACAGGAATGGTGTAGAGTATGGCAACTAGAGTTCATTGCTGAAAAATGCAAAATCATGCACTTGGATGGTTGAATATAGTAGTAACAGTACAAAAATGGGCAAGAGGGCAAGGATGTAGGCGTTACTATTTCAGGTGACTTGAAGGTTGTCAGACAATGTAGCACGTTTATGGGGAATGCCTGTTTCATGCCAGGTTGCTGAGAAAGAGGAATTAGCAGAAAGAGGTGGTGGTGCCAATGTATAGTCATTGGAGAGACCATATCTAGAATACTGTGTTCAGTTTTGGAGGGCATATCACCAAAAGGACATACATAAATTACTGATTGTGTGATAAAGGGCTACTAATATGCCTGACAAATAGCACTAAGCGTACCAGCTATGTATAACTTGGAGAAGAGAAGGAAATATTATAGAGATTTTCAAATATATCAATGATTTAAACAAGACCCAGGAGGAAAGCTTTCTGCAAAGATGGACATGCACTAAAACTGGAGTGCGGCAGGTCTGGGGGAAATATGAGAAAGTGACTGCGTCTATTCTATTCCTATGTTCGTGTGATTCAGCGGACTTGGTGGTGATGAGAGCACTATAATTTGTTGCATTGTGGATATATAATGGGGGATACTTATGAAAATTGTCCCAGATATCTGCAGTAGCCGCTGGCAAACAGTCAGAGGTAAACTTTCATTTTCTGATTTGTAGTAGAAAAATAGTAGATGATTGGTTGTTCTGGGCCTCACCCCCTTTTCTGCACACTTAAACGTTGAACTGTTCTCATACTTGCCCCATATGTAATTTTTAGTACAGTAAACCTACTGGGATCATTTTTACAGAAAATAGTTTTGAGAAATGTGTGATATTTTTTTTTAACTAAATCTTTCATTTGCTTGATTTTATGACCTTTATAAATGTTTGCACATTAGGGAAAATGTTATTGTACAACATATACTGTGTTTTATTGTAAGAATCATTTTGTGCAGGACAGTCGGTGGTAATTTGTACTATTTTCAGAGTCATCTTGCAAATCGTGTCTTTGGATTTGTTGACTGGTTTACAACATGATTTGTAGTCAGAATGTTCATGCATGTTCTGCTTGCTTAAAACATGTTTTGTACAGTATATTATTACAACAATTTGTGTCCATAAACAAGTGTTCTTGGGTAGTTTCATCCAGCAGGAGACCTCTATATTGATTGATCTTCAACATAGTCTGGTATAGATTCCTTTTATTGTAATGTAAGAACAGTGTTCCTGTACATACTAATGTTTGTTTCTTCCACCTCAAAGAATACTGCGAGCCCTTGGTTACACCAGCCCACACCGGTGACTTCAGCAGACAGTCTACTAATGGGTCACCTTCCTGTACGTCCATCCAGCGCTGACCCTCATCGGCCGCTCAAACTGGCCACACATTCAAGCCCGCCCTTATCTAAACCCTCAGCAGATCATCATAAAGAGTAAGTTTTGTTTTTCCACGTTACGTCGCTATATCATGTACTAACTGAACTGTTTTCTGTAAGAAAGCACTGATGGATGTTATGGAAGTGTGTTTCTTTCTGCTTGAAATATTTATTAATGAATAAGTCACCTGAATACATTCTCCGTTCTCAACAGAGATCTAGAGAAGAAGGCTTTCAGTGAACCAATGCGCTCCGTTACTTCCGCACCTGTAAAATCTGAGCATGATCACAGCCGGACACACTCGGGGAAAGACAGCCATATACACAGGCATTATATGGAGCCTGTTCTGAGCCACCCCAAGTTGCAACGCTCCGCACCCGAGTCTGTAGAGAGGCAGAACAAATATAAAGATGATCACAGAAGAATCCTTCAAGAAAACATCGAAGCTCCTCCCTTTTCCATGAAATTGAAAGCACACGAAAATGAACGTGATAGCTACACTAGAGTAACACCCATCGTGTCTTGCAGCCCAAAAGGCCACTTGATAAAACAGGAAAACAACGTAGAGCGACCTATTTCAGATCTGTACAAAATAAAAAATTCAACTGCACAAAGTCTGCCACAAAGTAACTATTTCACCACATTATCCAACAGCGTGGTGAATGAACCTCCAAGGTCATTCGCATCGAAGGACGCTGTAAATGTGTTCTCTGAAAAGCAAAATGCCAGCTCCTCTTCAACAAATTCTTCTACGATTAATTCATACATGTCACCGTTGTCTAAGCCACCCCCCTTGATTAAACACCAACCTGAAGAGGGATCAGTGAGTAAATTAAATGAGCAGCTTCCTCAACAGGTGGCTACTCACACAATTACTTCCTATAGAGGAGATAGCAGAAGTCCAACTCAGTTGTCCATCTCCTCCTCAAACGCACTCCGTAGCATGCCTGCCCTGCACAGGGCACCGGTTTTCCATCCTCCAATTCACCATAGCCTTGATAGGAAAGATGTTAGTTATAGCAACCTTTCTCCACCAACACTCACTCCAGTGCAGCCTGTAACCACTGGTGGTAAAATCCCCGAACTTCAGAAACCCCCGACTTTAGTCCCTGAGCCTAAGGAAGGCACTGCAACTTACAAGAAGAGTGCTGAAAAAACTGGCCAGGAAGTGTGGAAAACCACAGAGAAGCAAAACCACAGTAAAATTCAGTGGCTGCCAGAGAAAAATCATGTAAAGGTACCGTCGGCAACCGCTTCGGTCATTGTACGCCCACCATCTAGTGTAAAATATGATAACATGCCAGTAACTCAGGCAGTCTCCAAGGAGCGAACTGTCGAAAGATCTACAGCTGGAATCAATCAGTCGGATAGCTCAAAGCCTTTGGAAGCCAGAGAGACTTTGAGGATTGCCCAATCAATTATGAATTCAGACAGTGCTCATGTGCTTTTTGAGAAGAACTCTCACGCTCCCTCGCACAACATTCCCAGTTTATCCACACCTGGAACTAATATAATGTGCAGTACTAAAACTGACGTGACCACCTCTGCCCCCACTACCACAAGCGTTTCAAATTGCTGTGGATCAGAGGTAACCTACTCTTTGTCCAATACAGTTCTGACTTGTACCGTGATAGAAAGCACCAGTTCAGCATCTGGAAATCAGCCTGTGGGACAAGCTCAAGAGAGCATAGTTCATGCCACAGCATCAGCCACTCCGGCCAGCACCAAGACTGCAAGTGCAATTCAACCCACAATTCAACCCGCTTTATATCCTGCGCCAAGTGACTTCATCCATTTAAAAAAGCACAAGGCAGCATTGGCTGCAGCTCAGTTGAAAAGCACTAATGTCAGTGATATAGAGACCATAGCTGTGAAAAGTCAGACATTTCCAGCCTCATGCTCTCCAGATAGCAGCACACCCTGCAGCTCAACAAATGCAGCAAGCTCTGCAGGCAATGGGCAGACGTCTCAGTGCAGCCAGCCAAATTACCACACCAAACTGAAGAAGGCCTGGCTTACCAGGCATTCAGAAGAAGATAAAAACACTAATAGTAAGCCAGAAAGTGCAGGCAGCACTATAGTTTCTGAAATCATTAAGCCTTGTACAGTCAATCTGATTGCTTCAACCTCTAGCGAGCTCCAGAATAACATAGACCTTCGTGTGCAGGATGACAAGTCTCCCAAGGAGGATAGGCTTACAAGGAGGAGGGTTAAAAGGACTTATGAATCTGGCTCAGAAAGCGGGGACTCGGATGAAAGCGAGAGCAAGTCTGGACAAAGGCTGAAACGTCAGCCCAAGCCAACATACAAAAAGAAGCAAAATGATATGCAGAGGCGAAAAGGTGACACAGACAAAGAGGAGGAAATAAAACCCAATGGTATTCTGAGCCGCAGTGCCAAGGAGAAAAGCAAATTGAAGTTACAGAGCAATAGTTCCAGCAGTAAGTATGTTCTCCGACCTAGGTGGTTTTCTGGCACTATGAATAGCATGTGTTTTTATTTATAGCAGGGTTCAGTTTGCTGGTGATCCATACTGCATTGTAATTGTGCGTTTAGCTTTCCTGTGTCAAATATTTTAGGAAAGTTAAGATTGATTACAGAAATTCTAAGTAGATGAAGAACACCTAGGTCATTCATATTGCTTCCCAATTAAACCGTAAACTGGAGCACATAAATACATTGTTCTTTTGTTATTTAATTTGCACAGTAAACACCACTGTGAAAGACCTCTGCTGTAGCACACACCTCCAGCTCTCATTGTAATGTCCTGAGTTATGGGCAGCACTTAAATGACTTTGCATAGTGTGAAAGGGTGTTTAATGTTAAACTTGTTTATTTTAAATTGCTTACCATGTACTTGACGACTGCTCATTGTGGAGGCAGACATTTTGTGGGATGAACCAATATTCATTAGAATGTAGCCTATCAAATCACTAGGAACCAGTGACATCACTTTGCACGTCTTTGCTATAACTAGATCCCAGTGATACTGGATTAATTGGTTCAGCCTACAACACATCTGACGCCACTGTGTCTAGGCAACAGCTAGGTTGAAACCCATACACAGAAACGTTGACCCCAAATACTATTGAGAGTGACTCGGTCACATCATCTAGCGTGCTTATAAATCTCTTTGGTTGTAGATAAATTAAGACGTTTTGGTTATTATTAGCATGTCTTAAATTGGTTTTCCCCTTTTAATAACCACTGTACTAAATACCCTCCCTTCCCCAAAATAGCCCTCTTGTGGGAGTCCCTCACCATGTGCTCTGTTTAGCAGGGTCACAGAACTTGCATATAGACGGGACCTGTCCGTAGTAGGGGAGATCCTCCACAGCAGCTATAAGGACATACTAAATAGTTGTGCAGTCTGTACAAGCCAGGTGTCCCATCTCTGCCTGTTTGATTACACAGGAGACAGACTAAACCAGTGTTGGCTAACCTGTGACACTCCAGGTGGTGTGAAACTACAAGTCCCAGCATACTCTTCCAGCAATAAGCTGCTATATATTGGCAAAGCATGCTGGGACTTGTAGTTCCACAACACCTGGAGTGTCACAGGTTAGCCAACACTGGACTAAACCATTGTCTGGCATCATTGGTTGTAATCGCACTCTTGTGACTCTGATTGGTTTTATAGTATGTCTGTGTGTTGTTGTTGAGGAGAGGTAGCATAGTCTCCCTTTGCAAAGCTGTCTGTCCCAATTAATAAAATGTGACTTGTGTGGAATGAATACGCCGGTCATTTTTACACGTCTTGTTTAAATTGAAACGCCACAGTTTCCATGTCAGGAATGTATTTTGTCCAATGAAGTCTTTATAAGCCCCCCAATTTCATGATCTGACATGTGTGAGCCTCTGTATTAAAACAACTCTCCGTGATATGTTTATAATATATATATATATTTTTTTTATTTCTGTATCCACCCTTGGACAGAGTGTTGTATTACTAACCCCTTTTCATGCTTGTGGACTTGCAGTTAAATCTTAAGCACAGACAGGCTGCATTCATTCATAAGCCCCCACCCATCCACTTTATCCAGGCTGCTTATAGCAGTGATGTGTAGGGTAAGTTTAGGAATCAGTCAGTGGACTATTTGTTTTACTGCAGGGTATTTTCTCTGTCTGTGAACTGAGTGCTGCTGGAAATATAGCTGAGCCACAGCTATTTCTGTTCCATAGGCAGTCAGATTACTCAATTTGCAATTAAGATGTTGACATGGAAATCATATAATGAATAAATGCTGTGTTAAATAAATGACTCGTCAGTACAGAGTGAGTAGAAGCTGATTTATATAGCTAATCTGGCCACTTGCATGCTGCTCTGTTTTCATTAGACAGCGAGGGCAATTTTAATTAATAAAAATAGAGCTGGTCCAGCTTTTGTGAGATTACAGTGAGAGGTGAGGTGTCTGTTTAATATGAAATGCTTTTTCGGTTCTTTAAGTGCATAGAGTTTGTCTGTTATGGTCAACGTATGGCTCACATGTATTCATCTAGGACACTAGTACATATCCTACTTTCCACCTGACTCGCAGGCTCTTGGGGCACAGGTTTCAGACCCTTCCTTAAGGAAAGTCTCTTTTTTTTACCCCTTAGGTTCCTTTGTCAAAGCTAGGGAGGATATTTACTGCCAGCACACAGCCATAAGGCCCTTTGAGAACAGGGATGTTCAGGCTCTGCTTCACTGCAATGCACCGTGATCTAGAGATGGTGCCTTTAAACCCTCAGGATACAGGCACATCTACTGTTCATCTTAATTTATCTTTATTTATGGTTTATCCATAATGCAGAGAAATAATCCCCTACAAACATGTGCTATTGTTGAAAAGGAAATTGTCCTGATCAGGCAGTCTGTTACACTCTTTGCTTTAATATGGCTGGCTGCAGGTGCTCATTCAGATGAAGGCAACTTCGAAAATGGATTCCTCTCACCAGCAAGTGTTGCATTACCATAGAGAGTAACAGGAGTTAGGGAGCTGATCTGTTTGGTTAACTGGTTTTGCAAGTGTTTTGAAACGGAGTTTGGGCTGATGATGATAAATGATACATAGTAATCTGAACTACAATGGTTGCAGAGGACTGTCATCACCTAGACCTGGTTGTAATCTGTGTAAATTGGCTCTCTTGACTCAGTGTTGGATCCAGCTTTGCGGTCAATAGTCAGATAACACATTACTGGTATATGTTTCCGCAGTTCTGAACCCTGTATTTATGATGTAGAATCACTCTGCCTTTAATTAATTAATTAATTTTAATTAATTAAAATTATTGTGAATATTGATCAGTGAAATGCAGGACTGGTGGACCCTTTGTGTTGTGTTTCTGATGATGCCTGTAGCTTGTGTTGTAGTAAATGATAATATCATAGAGATTTTGTGTGAAACATTGATCCCTCTATAGTATGTATAAGATTTACATCGCTGTGTATGCTTCATTTTCCAGAGAATATTCATAGTTAAATCTGAGTCCGAAAAAAAGAAAAAAAATGAATATTTAGTGCTGGAGAACTGTGGGTAATGAAGAATGTATCATCTGACCACTAGCAGAACATCACATACACAAACTTTAATTATATTTATTTAAATTGTTACATTCTTCAAAATAATTGGGTTTCTTGAATTATGCTTGCCATTGGCTTTTCCTCTTTATTTCCCTGGGAAATGATAAATTGTGCTTTTCTGCTAACCTCACGCTCGTTAGCACCAGTTCCACCATATGAAAATGCCAGCTATCTCTCCAGTTCCTGCTGACACTTGTTGTGATGTGGTTTCAGCTGGCATACCTCGTTCAGTATTAAAAGACTGGCGGAAAGTGAAGAAACTCAAGCAGACCGGGGAATCCTTTCTGCAGGATGACTCTTGCTGTGAGATTGGGCCAAATTTACAGAAATGCAGAGAATGTCGGCTGATCCGTACCAAAAAAGGGGACGAGTCCACCCACTCTCCAGTTTTCTGCAGATTTTATTACTTCCGAAGGTAATAATGAGTCCGCCAAGTTGTGGTCATCGTTGAATACAGCAGAGTCCATTAGATAGTTTGAGTGAGCCAACAGTTTGGAATTGTTTGGTCACAAATCCTGCATCATAGCAACACCAGTTTTAAATGGCATTCCAGCTGTTCTAATAGGATCATTCCCATCATTTGCCGATAGTCCTGAAATGCAGAATTGTATAAGGTTTCTGGTTGAACAGTAATGCATAATATAATAATGGCGTTATATAGGGATGCAAACTAATATTGAGACAGCCTTTGAGAATACTGTAAGGCAGAAAATGGGATGAAGGTCAAGGGATGGCTAAGCTGAAAGAGTATATGGTACTTGTGTATGTACAAGACCCTACCACACCCATACAAGGGGAGGGGCTATGATGACATCAATCCCCGCCTTGGCCAAGTTCAAGTAGTGAAGTGTTTGGGTTCTGGGAGAGAGGCCTGTCCATACTGGTAGAGTAGGCTAGGTTTGCTATAGCAGTTACCACCCATTATCCAGGGATTTGTGAAAAGCGGAAATTGGCACTTTTCATTAATAATGTATTCACACAGACAGATTTACTCCTTAGGGTCACTGCATGGAGCCCTTCTGAACAGTTTAATATGGAGGTAAATGCTAATTGTAGTATGGAGGAACTCTATAAATTACATATTTTATTCAGTGTTTAAAAATCGCTGTAAGGTCATATTTTGTCTAATGATCTTTCTTAATTACCTTTAGATGTTTGTTCTAGCAATACAGCGTCCCAGCAAGTACATCCAAAGGCCAAGAATACACTGTTCTTTGCAGTTATTACAGAATACCATGTCCTGTTCCCTCACTAGATTGAATGTACTATGTAATGATATCCATCATGTCTGGGTGTACCAAAGTGGGCATGCAATTTGTTATATGTGCCCAGAAAAGCCTTAAAGTAAAATGTTTTGTGTTGTAGAATTGTTATAATCCTGGAACAGTCTGTTTTATTTATTGCACAAACACCTCGTACACACACAGAGCGGGATACTGCCAGCACCAAAACAATTCCTTTTTCTGCTGTGTTCCAGGTTATCTTTCAGTAAAAATGGGGTTGTTAGAATAGATGGATTTTCTACCCCTGACCAGTACGATGATGAAACACTGAGTTTATGGACGCACGAAAACTATGAAGATGATGAATTGGATCTACAGTCTATTAAGTATATCTTGGGTTACATTGGCGATAAATTCTGTCAGCTGGTGACGTCTGAGAAAGCTGCTATGTCCTGGGTGAAGAAGGATGGTAGGTGCAGCCTCGCGTTGCGTATACGGCCTGGCATGAGACTCGTTGCTGTGTTTTTATAGGGAACATGAGATTTAGTTCACACGTTTTTTCTGTAAATATTGTGTGTGGGAAATGATGTCCGCAGCCAGGCAAAAGGAATGAATTAAATAAGCAATGGATGCCGCGAGCATTCAGCAACAGAGGCTAGCAGATTTTATAATGATGGCACCAAAAATGAATTATACTCTAATGAATGACGCAGAGAAAGTTTATAGTACTGTGGTCTCTGCTAAGACGGACGAGTAAAGTAATTACAGCATGGAGCTGTGACTGTAATTGAGGGCAAATTCTGGTCCAGGCTCTCTAAAGCCGGTGACCTATAGTAAGTATATTCACTTCCTTGATGGAAAATGAATAACCTATCTGTAATGGTCATATTAACAGCAGCTGGGCAGGGGGACTTAGCTAAAGTGTTCTTTGTGATATTATTCTTATTATCAGCATTTATTTATATAGAGCCAGCATTCTCCACACCCCTATACAATTGGGGACAAACACATTAATAAAGACTTGGTGTTAAGAGGCAGGTAAAGTAGTGAGAGGGCTGCAAGCTTACCGTCTGTTGTTGCTTCTCACCCTCCTGAGCTGCAAGCTACTTTAGTTCTATCTCAGAAATTGATATTGTAGCTGGTTTGTCAACACTTCCTGTACAATCTCAAGTACAGTGATCATCAGGGTCTGCCAGCGCCAGGATCAAACCACCCTGAACGGTTCCGTCAGTAAGTGGAAGTGTAAACTAGAAATAGAACCAGTATAAACCTGATGTATTGGAAAATACTTTATAAAGTACTACTATGCAAAAGCAGATGGAGATGGGAGCAGAAATATTTAGAGGTCTTATCTGGAAATAAAACAAAACCAGTGGTGGTGCTTCTAATGTTCTAGTTACCTATTTGTAGCAGACAATGACACAGTGTTCCTATGCACCATTTATATATACACATGTCTTACTATCTGTAGTACAGAAGTCATATGGAAGTGCTATATAAACTGGGATTAGTGTGGTGTTAACAGATCTGTAACAATACCGTATATATAAAGGTACCTAAGGCTGAGATGCAGTTGTAACGCTATAGTCAGGGAAGTAGAACCCTCTTCGCCCGTGTAAGAGCGCGTTATTCAGCACTCTGCTCTGTCCTGGGCAGCCCTTCTCCCAGCTCACACAGCAGTAGTGCGGTGACGTGTAGCGCCAGCCCAGGAGCATGTGTCGTGTAGTCTGACCGTTCCACCTGGAAGTAGAGTTGGGCTGTCAGACTAGAGTGTTCCCGAGCCCGGTTCCTCCAGATATCACAACACTATTGCTATTTAAACTGTAAGAAAGCATATAGCGCACTGAATAAAACACTCTTTTCCTCGATGAATAGGCTCTGTTCTTTATTTGTGTATGACACGGTGCACAAGTCACTATGTAGTATAGGAAAATAGAATGCGAGAGATCTGCTTTAAGTTATAAAATATTAGAATTAAATTCTTGGCGTGAGTGTTTTTTTTTTTTTAAGCATTATTATCTCTAGCTGGAAGATAAAAGATGTGTCCTGACTTATCAGCCAAGGTCACCAACCAAAGAACTAACCATTCTGTAAAGCAAATATTTGCACAGAGCAGATGTTCATGTTTTTTTAAATTGTCCATTTCAGCAAAAATAGCCTGGAAGAGAGCAGTGCGCGGTGTACGCGAGATGTGCGATGCCTGTGAAGCCACCTTGTTTAACATTCACTGGGTCTGCCAGAAATGTGGATTTGTGGTCTGTCTGGATTGTTACAAGGCGAAGGAAAGGAAAAGTTCTCGAGGTTAGTTTGCATGAAACACTCCATTCTGTGCATTGCTTATCCTGCCTTCTCCCAGAAATGCTTAGCAAGCAGTCCTGCTGCACAGTTCTTCTATCTGGTGAATTGCTATTTCTGTACTTGAGAAACTCCCCTTCAGTGATTACAGCAAGACATTTCATAACTCCCCTTTGTTCATTTGTCTTTTCCTGTCTACATGGAGCTAGTTCTCAAAATAATCTCTCCTGTTTCACAGTTCTGTTTAATAATGGTTTGAATTACGTACTTTGAGACTGGAGGCTGTGTGTGTCCTGCCTTATCCATGCCATTATTTAACCGCTTCTTACCATGGCGTGACACCAGTTCATTATATAGATTACAGTGCGGCCTGGAAAGGGGCCCATTCACTTATGATGTGAAGCACAATCAGGAACTAATCACAAACTGAAATTCATTCTAGGTATGTAAATAGGCTTCCTGAGTAGGTAACGGATATATGTGTAAAGGTTCCCATGACATAGGCATATGTGTCAATTTTGTGACACTTGACAAAAATCACAGCGAAAATGAAAGTATGTTATTGATGTTGTATGCTGTCCATTCTGCCAACCTCTCTAACCTCCAACCTGAACTCATGACTGCATTTAATTAAAGCAGAATATATACGTGGGATAAATAGATTGGCATATTTCAATAGTAAATCATTCTGACTTTTTTGATGGATTGGTGGATTTTAATAAAATTAAAACATAAATCCATACTATGGTAAAGAGAATGGATTTAATCTCTGTAAATTTAATGACCTGTGAATTCTGTCAAAACACCACTAAAAGATGGTTAAAGAGCTTCCAGTGCTCAGGGCAAGTGTTTAAATTGCCTGTCAAAATGGTATGATTTAGTGAAGACATCACAGGACAAGGTGTACGGTTGTAAATAACCTAGAGAGGATGTTAATTGAACCAGGGATACACTGTCAAAAGAGGCTTTTTTTCATTGATGGCAATGCCCAGGGTTGAATATACGCAATCTAAACTTTTAAATGACTATGTCCTCAAAACATTCACTATGACGAGTTTTATTCAATCTACGTATTATTCTTTGGAACGATTTGGGAGTTTTTGCTGTGTCAGCATTTCCTCAGCATTAATTATGGGTAATTACCCTAAAATAGAAGCTGTATAAATGGTGTGACAGATTATGTCAGTGCTGAAGTAATGCAAATATATGTATTGTTTGTGTGTATAATAATCATTAGTCAGTCTAATGGTTAACTGTACAGGCAGCAATGTAATATTAAATACAATTAGTATTCATTATTTGTATACCCCCAATTGATAACAATTTTAGACAATTCATTTTAAAAAAAATTGTCCCTCTGCTAAGCGTTCGCTAGGTTCACCGTCTGAAAATTACAATATTATATTTCTTTTATTTATATTTACTATTATTTAGTGAAAAATTGTGTTGCAATTGAAATGTATGACGCCTGCCACATTTTCACACAGAAATCCAGCCGTCCTATAAGTAATGGTAACTGACCTGTGCCATGAAACACTCACATGTTCTGTTCTTGCAGATAGAGAGTTATACACTTGGCTGAAATGTGTAAAGGGACAACCTCATGATTACAAGCACCTTATGCCCACACAGATTATTCCAAGTTCAGGTAAGTCATAATTCACAAACTATTGTAGGTCTCGTTGCACACACTGTGTGTCAGCGCTAGCTAGACAAGCGAGCATATTACTCAGATCTGGGGAACTGGAAGTACTAGTGTCCACCATATCTTAAAATATTGACCAAGAAGCTTAACTAAACGGTATATGTTGGTACGTTTTTCCTCTTTCCCTTTTACGTTTTGTATAGTAAATATGGATTCTATACAGGGTATTAACAGGATCCACATTAAGATGTGAGTTTCACAATATACATGCAAGTAAATGTTTGGATTTGCTAGTGTGAGCCGGGTCTCATAAAGTTCCGGTTGTTTTCACCATCTTCCGCATAGGGAACAGAAGATACCTTAATGCTGTGATTCTTATGTCTGCTTTGTCTCGTCTCTTGCTGCAGTACTGACTGACCTCCTAGAAGCAATGCACAGCCTCCGAGACAGATTTGCAATTAGATCAAACTGTCAGTGTACCATTAAACAGAACTCACAGAGCGGCAAGTTCCCAGCAATGAATGGAGTGTCACAGGTGAGGCTGCGTTCCGCAAATTCTCAGAAGGACGCAACATGAAAATAAAGCTAATCACGTTAACACCTCCTTCGTGGCAGAGAGAGATTAAATATTAACACACTCGTGTCCAATGATTCCTTGTGGTGGTCTAATATCTGCAGTTATCTTGAGGAATCCTTCAGGTGTGATGATTCATGTTTGATGCATGATCCAGTTTTCTGTCAGAGTATTCAGTGTTATTCTCTGTATTCTTTCACTCTAATTTATCATCTTATGGGCGACTTTCAATTTTTTTTTTAAGTTAATCAGAACATAAAGAACAATCTGATATGAATATAGTATTTCCACCCCATAAAAGTGCCAAATAAGATGTTAGAGGATCGTTGACTGGGCGTATTTTAGAATCCTATTCTTACTTCACAGACAGGCTAGTGGATAAGTGGAATAAACTCCCATCAGAAGTGTTAGAAGATAATACAGTAGAGCAATTTAAACATACTTAATATAGACTTAAGGATATCCTTACAAGAACAAAGGATCAAATAAGGTTTGAGGTTACCATAGGTTAAAAAATGGTGCGAGTGAATCTTTTCTGCCGTTAAATTATGTTTCTATATATAAACTTATAGTATTCATTATTCCCTTTGTATACTCTGTATAGTGCAGGGCAAACCTAGTGTTATGGTGGAAACATCATTCTAAAAAGGGTGACATAGTTTAATTAATACATTGTAGTGCATGTTTGTGTGAGCGGTTTAAGCTAAACAAGTTGTTCCATCCTCCATAGAATATTCCCTCATATATATATATATATATATATATATATATATACTACTTCATCATAACAAATACGTCACTAGGAGAAGGAGCTTAGTTTAGATGACTTGTTGCACCATCCACCTAGCCTTGTAATGGTTATCCCAATAGAGTATGGAAGGGGTATGCTGGCAACTGCATAATGAAGACTCGGCTTCTCTTGTACATGCTTAGATAACACATTGAGGTGGTTTGGTTACCCTCTTGTTCCAATGAATGTTAGTGTAACTGTAGTTTTGTATTTATGGTATAATAGGTATTGCCTCCTACTGTACTATTGTATTTTTCTAAAGATAGTTTAGAAGATTATAGAGAACAATGGGGATGGACGTGTTTTTTATAGTCACATTTTTGTGAATATCCAATATTTTAGGTGTTGCAGAATGTCCTCAATCACAGTAACAAGATATCGCTAAGCTTGCCGGAGTCACAGCAGCACAGCCCTTCTCAAAAGCCTGAAACCAACGGCAATGTCAGCCCAGGAAGTGACACAAGCACAGACAGCAAGTTGGCCTCCCCAGAATCCCATTCTTCACTGCACTGGTTAGCAGACCTGGCTGAGCAGAAGTCCAGAGAAGAAAAGAAAGGTCAGTAGCTCCTCCAGCCATGTGTGAGACTGGTGTTAGTTGCAGGATAGGGTACATCATGTAGAACGTTAATAGTGTATGCGGTCATCAACCGTTGGTGGTCATTTGTCCACATGGAATCTGGCTGTTCGCCCCAAGCTATGAACTGTCCAATGTAGTTGCAATATGTGTGGCCAATTTGGATTCTGCCCTGGTCACTGGATCTGTCTGTGTGGACAGTTTAGTGAAAGTAATTATAGAGGCCTTGTGGGACATAGAAAGGAGTTTGCAGTGAGGTAGACATTAAGCTTGTTTGCTTCCATTATGAGACCTGTTTAGACAGCCTTTTAAATTTGACTTGGGCTCTACACTACTGTAACACCTTTTAACTGTTTTTCACCTTCATTTTCTGCTTTAGAGAATAAAGAGCGTCCAGTGAACAAGCATATCAAGGAAGACCAAGTTAATGAAACCGTAAACTGCAAATCCTCCTCCCCCATATCGCAAAATAGCGAGCAGGGCTCCACCCTGCGGGACCTGCTAACTACTACTGCTGGCAAGCTGCGCCTGGGATCCACAGATGCTGGCATTGCCTTTGCGCCCGTTTACACAGCAGGCTATCCAGTGAGTGTTCGCTCTGTCATTCTACCCCTTCTATACGAATTTTTGTTATCCCTTTTATAAATAGTTACATTGTGCTCTTAAGTGCTAGGCATATCTGTTTGGATGTTCAGACTGTTTGGATTGCTGAAATCATGTGTAGGAAAAATGATGCTGTAAAGGGAAAGTAATTCTCTTAGCTAAACAGTTCTCAGACACCAGCTACTTGCCAAAGACAACCAACAACTTGGAAGTAAGCGGCAAACAAAGTTGTCTTTGAGTGGGAAACGCAAGAGCGGTGTTTAATATTTAATTGGTGCAGACAAGTTAAATCAGGTTTGAAACTGGGTACAGGGAGCTGCAAAACATTCCCAGACAATAGCAAGCTGAACTTGTTTATCTTGCTATTAATAATAAATAGTGTGTAACTTATTTATACGTTAATTAAGCAAATAACTTCCCACCATGGTCAAATATGAAAATGCCTATAATCATGGCCAACAGAGAAGATCTCAGTCAATTTGCATTATTATTTAGATATGTTTGGCAGCTCAGCTTGCCAATGTCGGTGTCTAAGCTGTTGTCGGCGTAGAACTCCAGGGCAAGAACATCATCATTTAGAATTTATAATAGATCTCCAGAATGTTCAGTTAGACACTCTATAATAAGTCTATAATGTGCTAAAATGCATTGTATGATCTCCGGCAATACAGGACATGTGTATGCTCTGTAAGTTCTAGACAACAGATTGTGTGCATCTTAAAATATGTTGTTTATAATGAATGCGACCCTTTTCACCTATACACAGTTGGAGGCAGGCACCGTCCATTAGGGACCTGTGATATCACGGAGGTCTTCAGTAACTGCTATCACTGTTGCCCTCTGCAATATGCCGACAACTTTGCCTAATGTTCAGCCAACTAGAACTGCCTTTGCCATCTCACTGCGCGCACAATGTCACGTTTTAAATACATGGAGCCTTCATTGGGATATTTGTTCGGTTTTAGTGAATCTATTTTTTCATGTTTTAATAACAGAACTGTAAAGGCGGAAGGTCTATGCCAAACATCTTAGATGACATCATTGCCTCGGTGGTTGAAAACAAGATTCCTGCCACAAGGCCACCTAAACCCAATGTGAAATCTGAGCCAAAGGAGGAAATTCCAGAGAGCCGCAAGCCGCCGCTGGAGGAGAACACACGAACACACAGCGATATTCCACATTCTTGGATCTGCGATCGTCACATTTTATGGTTAAAAGATCATAAACATAACAGCAACTGGAAGCTCTTCAGAGAGTGTTGGAAGCAAGGGAAGGTGAGTAACGGAGGGCAGGATCAATGGGCTGATACTCTATAGACATAACCAGCAGCGTGTGATCACTCTGGTCTCCTTTTCCTTGTACAGCTATGTGACCACCTTCTAACCTTGAGTAAGGTAACTGCTGTAAATAGATATATTCTTTGCCCATCATGGCACATCATATATTCAGGCCAGACTTTAAGTCAGATGTTCGTTTAAGATCTAGAAATGAAAAGACGAGAGCGATATGGTATTCTTAGGGGGGTATGTGAGCTTTTTAAGTTATTGCACCTCTAGCTGCTGATTATAGTTGTTGAAGAGTAGTGTTTAGTTTATATCGGGGTGCTTCCCCCCTACATCGCCCTGTGTGTGTTTTTATATAATGCTTTAGGCATAGATCTGAAGATTGAGCGAAGATCTCTTATACTAAATAGATGTGAACAAACAAGTTTTTATAATACTGTAACACTACATTTCACCAGCGATCACTCTCATTACCACTCTTCCTGATGGTCAGGATGCCACTTTATTTCCTGCTGTGTATCTATCCTCCTGGTTTGTTCTGTTGCACAATAATGTTTTATTAGGATTTGCAAAGTTTGCCTAACCTTGCCAATAAACTGAAAAATAACAATTGCCTCATATATATATCGTTCCCATGTGTTGACAGATGATTCACATGGTATTTACGTGTGTTGTATGTTCTGGATGAAAGTGGTTAGATGCGTTGTACTATAATACTGCTGCGTATAGTGAGGCAAACACATTTTCTCAAATATATTCACTTACAATAAACTGCTCGAATTTTTGACAAATGCGTTTTTAAATATTAGTAGTAGCTGTCATAAGATAGCTCCCATTTTAACATTCTGTGGTCCTTTCAATGTAAACGTTCTATTCCACACCCATAAGAGGCATAAAATGTTCCTCCTCTGTCACCCACTGGCTGGTGAATGTTCTAAGATATGAAAGACTTGCAGTCATTACAATAACCTGAAACGGTTGTTATGTTATCAGGCTAAAAAGATTAAAGGCTTTCTTAACGCTGCTTGTAAACAAGCTTGACATGTTTAAAAATGTGCTGCTAATGGTTGTAGTCATATGAAATTTGAGGAGACAAATGTTTCTTAGTGAAAGTGTTTGTTTACCTACTGTTATCAATTTGGTGGAATGTGAACCGCACTCCTAAATCACGCAGTAGTTCTTCTATGTGGAAACATATTGTATTTATTTCACAGATGTCCCAATGAGTGCCAAGAGATCATGTTGCATTAGCAATAGATACACAATAGAAAACAGACCTTCTGATGTGCTCACATACATCCTATATTACACTGGAACCCATTGTCTCTTTCAAAGGCTATTGGCAATACCAGAAGTTTACTGCTCTATGTATTCCTGCTGATATTTATATATTTTGGCACATAGTGTATGTGTGTATAGATATATAATGTGTGTGTATATATGTGTATGGAGATAGAGATATATATATATAGATAGATATATATTATGTGTGTGTGTGTATGTATATGTGTGTGTATATATGTATATGTATATATATAGATAGATAGAATATAATTTATTTTCTACACACATTGTGTGAAATTCTGCTCTGTGACGCGATGCTTCATCATATAATCAGATTACAGGAGGATGTGTAACGCCATCTGTTTACATCCTCACGTCTCAGTGGTTGCCAAGCAACAGCACAGATGTGTGTGAATAGACATTAATGCTATGATGGAGGAAACGGCATACAAATGAATGACTGGCTCTCCACCTGTGTTCTTATAATAATTCTTTTATATATTTTTTTCCTGTAAAATCTTTATTGAACATGATTTTTTGCAACAAACACACTGGGGTGGATTCAGTTGGGCACATTACTGTATAAAGTAACGTGGCCTGTGCACTATTACCGATATTAAGGTAGTAGTGAGCATACTTCCCATTAATACGATCATTTCATCGCTGGCTTTTTCCAGCAGGAATCTGTGTTAAAATTACCGTAATAACGGTAATACACTTAGCCGCGGCGCTATTCTGGGGGGAATTGAATCCCCCCCCCATTGAATGGAAAACACAAATTATTTTAATATGTAGTCTACAAAGATACTATAGTTTTCAAAGTAAACAGGTTTGTATATAAATATAAAACTAAAGTAATGGAATTATAAAAATAATTATGTAGAAAAAAAAAGGGATGAGACAGGCTTTTTTATTTTTTATAAAGCAATGTATTATAATACATTTTAATGTTCCTGATGTTTAAATGTGTCCAGGTAGTTATAGTATTCATTTGAAAAGTGGTGACTTCTCCAGATATCTTCTGTTAATATTTTATTTCCTGCTATCAGGAATAGGTTTGTAGAACTGCATGTGTCTTATACCAGTTCTAACCCAGCAAATGATTGTTTCTCAGACTGTTCTAGTTTCTGGGAACCACAAAAGAATGAACCCAAATCTGTGGAAATCGGAGGCCGTGAGCAATGACTTTGGGGACCATCAAGGGGATCTTTTGAACTGCAAGGAAGGCGTTGTGTCAAGCGGCAACGTGAAGGAGTTCTGGGATGGATTTGAAGATGTCTCCAGTAAGTTTCGTTGTTTATGAGCGAACAGAGCGTGAGGGAAGGATGATGACTTGTTTTTCTGTCAGTCACAAGTATCACACTTTTAATTGTTTTTTATTCTTCTCCCCCACACTAAACAGAACGGCAGAAACTAAAAAATGGAGAGACTGTTCTTTTGAAGCTGAAAGACCAGCCGTCTGGAGAGGACTTTAAAAACATGATGCCTGCAAGGTAACAATGCTAAGTAGTTGGCGCATTGCTTCAAGGTTCCCATCATTAAAGGAATGATGGGAAAACTCCATGAACAAATGTATAGATCTGCAGGTGTCCTGGAAATACCCACCCCCACCAACGTTGTTCATCAAACCCACAGCCCTGTTATCTGGGGTGGGGGGGTGTTATACCCTGGACATGGTCCCCTACCAATTTAATAATTCAGGGTAACAATTATACTTTGTGTAGCAGATCATCATGTGCACTGCAAGGTGGTGTAAATATTTCATTTTTGTCAACCCTGATCTGTAACTGACATAAGCATTAGAGCAATCCATTTAGAATAACATTAAATGGCTGCTAAAGGTACATTTATTTGCATCATTTTTCAGTGCGTTTCAATGCTCTCACTATTTAACAGTGATTAGTCTGTAATACGTTTAAGATGCAAGTTACATCAGTTTTATGAAAGACAAAAGTGTATTTTACATGCATTTTTATTTGCATTGTAAATGTATGGAAGCTGGTGAGAAAAGAGCTCTTATAATAATAATAGTGCGTGAACAGCATTAATAGTGTTTCCTGCATGATACCTGTACATTGTGCATTGTTGTAATACATTCAGTGACAGCCCATGTTTTATTGTGTTACAGAAAGTGCATCATAGCTCAGTTGGGTCCAGTACCCTGAGATTACACTGATTAAATATCCAACATAGTGTCACAGCTCCCCCTGCTGGGGGATTTATTATTTGTTTTATTCAGAGCTTTTAGGGCAGTCTAATCTTGATATTTGCTTTGCCCAGTATAGGACAATAGATCATCTATACATAGTTTGATGTTCTCCTTTTGTACCGACTATGAGCTAACACAAGGGGTTGCGCCTGCCACATCTTTATTATATCTTCCTCACTCTGGACCCTGGCCATGCCCCAGTGTCATTCCATTATTAAGGTCACGTTACTGACATGATAGACATAATCCGCTAATATAACAGCTCTGATTCAATCCGGACATTGGCTATTTTTATATTAACATTGCGTAATATTGCAGACGTTTATATTGTGACATTTATTTTTCGATTACGTTACATAATGGTTACGTCTATTTCCAATGCAAGATATGCTGAACATAATGGGCAATGTTTTCACAATAACAAGAAGTAACTTAATAATTTCTGACATTTCACTTAAAACACTCGTATGTTCTCCTCAGACATGAAGAATTCTTTGGGATGCTCCCGGTCCCAGAATACTGCAACCCAGATGGGAAGTTTAACCTGGCGTCTCACATGCCAACGTTCTTTGTGCGCCCAGACTTGGGTCCGCGGATGTGCAGCGCATATGGTGAGTTTATCATTAATAATTGCACAACGCTGATTGTAGTGGACTATTCACGTTATAATATTTATCCGTTACACTATTCCACTATTTGCCAGCATTGGTCAGTAAGATGGTAAACAGCTTACCTTCAGTGTTTACCAGGAATGTGTATATTCCATGGCCCCCACCCCTCCCCCCATGACACAGTAGTTTTCTTTCTCAGGACCTTACTAACCAATGCGGTAAATGGACGTTTTCCCAGGAACTAGAATTAAATATATCCATTAACATTTTATTCAAAATATTTTACAGACATATATCGAGTGAGGTATAGTATGTCCAGCATACATGGGTTACATAATTAGAGACCATTATTATGTCCTTTCTCATCTCTCAGGTTACATAGGATGAAATTGTTCATCATATAATCCTACAAGTTACCTACTTGGTGCATGGCACTGTGTGATTATAATACATGTAAGATATAAATGATGGCCATGTTATATTGGTGATCTCTCTCTTTGGTCACTGGTCGACTTTCAGCACCATAAAACAAACTCTTTCATATTTTTAAAGACATGTTTTAAAGTAACGATAAGTGAATGTGTTGTACATAGCTTTGTGCTGGGCTGGCAGGCACTTGTCAGTACAATGGACAGACTTCACCCCCTGCAATACATTACTGCTGAATGTCCCATTACATTGCAGTGTGACGTCACTATTATGAAGACATAATTACCGACAATGTGATTTCGTTACCATTCCCAAGTGACTGAATCCAATAAGAGAATTCATAATTGTCTGTTAGTAATTCCCATTTTATTACATTCCAGGAGTCATTGCCACAAAGGATCAAGACACCGGCACAACAAATCTTCACATTGAAGTGTCTGATATGGTGAACATTCTGGTGTATGTTGGTGCGATGAAAAACAACCTGGCAGCCAGTAAATCAGGTCTGTGACCTACTTTGTTTTGTACACACCTAAAAAAGCACCATACAGGCTCTAACACAATACTAACAAGAGAACGGTTACAACAGACTAATATTCATATAGTCAACTGTTGGGCCGCAATGTGAGACGGCAGCGGGTGTACAAGTCCTCAAGGGAGTAGTCCCACCTAGCCTACATCAGGGAGGTGTCCAGGGTGTCTATACAAGTTATATCGGGTCAGCCCCTATATTGGTATATCCATTATTTATACAAGGAAGAGTTGTTCACAAGGGTCATCCATTCACTTGGGTCCCTGGAGTCCAGCAACCTTCTAGAAATGGCTTTATGGGAATGGGATAAAAGATGTTTTTGCTGGTCTACATGAATGCCCATTAGAGGTGATATTAAGTTTCAGG
Organism: Mixophyes fleayi; assembly: GCF_038048845.1. Lineage (NCBI taxonomy): Eukaryota > Metazoa > Chordata > Amphibia > Anura > Limnodynastidae > Mixophyes > Mixophyes fleayi. The sequence goes on from NC_134407.1 coordinate 38,958,986, forward strand.
GTCATATGGCTCAGGAATGCCCATGTTATCAAATAGGATAATGCTTGTTACATTGGTCAGCTCTGGAGTAGGTGTTAGTGACCCCGGAGCTGCGTGACTTATACATCATGACTGATCTATATATTAGGCCTCATGTGTAGAGTCCAAGAACCTCTGTGAGAACTTGGCCATTAATCCCAGACCAGAGATGCCTTACATTACTTTTGCTGGCAATTACTTTTTAGTTACGTCACCTACCTAAGCAATTTTATTGTTTTTATGTCCATTCTCAAGTATAAAATCACAAAAAAAAACTTTACCACTTGTCCCATTGTAACTATTACATTTTCAGAGCAATCTCAGATTTTTCATGAAATCTATTTGGCAATTTGTCCTATGTATAGACTACAAACTATGTGCTCTATTAATCAGGGACATTATAGAGGGAGAGACAGGGGAATGTTTTTTTGGTGATGCCACCAGATGTGACATTTGTAGATGTAAATATGCAGGAAGGGGTGTAATGCACAGTGGTATATGAAGGTAGTGGAAACTGAATAAATTAGGGACACTGAATCCTCCCTGAGTAAGTTTTGAAATGACGTTATCTTCATATCATTATCATTTATTTATATAGCACCAACATATTCCGTAGCTCTTTACAATTGGGGACAAACATAGTAAACTGGGTAAAACAGACAAAGAGGTGAGAAGGCCGCTGCTCGCTAGCTTACAATCTATGGGACAATGGGAGTTTGATACATGAGGTTAAGTCTACATTTTGCATTTCGGCCCAGCCAGACTGCAAAGGTAAAAGTGACTCATAAGATAAATGATCCTGTCACACAACAATGTTGGTCAAGGGGTAGTTGTCTTGTGTGAAATTGTGCAACAGGTGGTAATAGGCTAATGTAGTGAGGTTTAGAGGGTGGGTGAGGAATATTATAAGCTTGTCTGAAGAGGTGGGTTTTCAGAGAACGCTTGAAAGTTTGTAGACCAGTGGAGAGTCTTATTGTGCGAGGGAGAGAATTCCATAGAGTGTGACCGGGAATGGGAGGATGTAATGAGGGTGGATGAGAGACGCAGATCTTGTGCAGAACGGAGTTGGCGAGTTGGGAGATATTTTGAGACGAGAGGAGATATATATTGGTGCATCTTTGTTGATGGCCTTATAGGTTAGTAAAAGTATTTTATATTGGATTCGGTAGAAAACAGACAAGCAGTGTAGAGACATACAGAGTGATTCAGCAGAGGAATAACGATTTGCAAGGAAAATCAATCTTGATATATATAACTGACTAAAATAGGATACCCCGTACTGTTTCCTTGTAGAGGGTATTGAATATTTTATAGGTGTATAGGTAACTATTGTTAGAGATTAGGTGAGTGATCACAATGTACATGCGGTATAACTATTGTTAGAGATTAGGTGAGTGATCACAATGTACATGCGGTATAACTATTGTTAGAGATTAGGTGAGTGATCACAATGTGCATGCGGTATAACTATTGTTAGAGATAAGATGAGTGATCACAATGTACATGCGGTATAACTATTGTTAGAGATTAGGTGAGTGATCACAATGTACATGCGGTATAACTATTGTTAGAGATTAGGTGAGTGATCACAATGTACATGCGGTATAACTATTGTTAGAGATTAGGTGAGTGATCACAATGTACATGCGGTATAACTATTGTTAGAGGTTAGGTGAGTGATCACAATGTGCATGCGGTATAACTATTGTTAGAGATTAGCTGAGTGATCACAGTGTACATGCGGTATAACTATTGTTAGAGATTAGCTGAGTGATCACAATGTACATGCGGTATAACTATTGTTAGAGGTTAGGTGAGTGATCACAATGTGCATGCGGTATAACTATTGTTAGAGATTAGGTGAGTGATAACAATGTACATGCGGTATAACTATTGTTAGAGATTAGGTGAGTGATCACAATGTACATGCGGTATAACTATTGTTAGAGATTAGGTGAGTGATCACAATGTACATGCGGTATAACTATTGTTAGAGATTAGGTGAGTGATCACAATGTACATGCGGTATAACTATTGTTAGAGGTTAGGTGAGTGATCACAATGTGCATGCGGTATAACTATTGTTAGAGATTAGCTGAGTGATCACAGTGTACATGCGGTATAACTATTGTTAGAGATTAGCTGAGTGATCACAATGTACATGCGGTATAACTATTGTTAGAGGTTAGGTGAGTGATCACAATGTGCATGCGGTATAACTATTGTTAGAGATTAGGTGAGTGATAACAATGTACATGCGGTATAACTATTGTTAGAGATTAGCTGAGTGATCACAGTGTACATGCGGTATAACTATTGTTAGAGATTAGGTGAGTGATAACAATGTACATGCGGTATAACTATTGTTAGAGATTAGGTGAGTGATCACAATGTACATGCGGTATAACTATTGTGGACCATGAGAGGCTCCACCTCCTCTTCCTATCTGAGTTCCGCTCCTAATGAAACAAACCACAGAATACTGGCGATGCCAATTTGTGCCAAAGAGTGGTTATTGGTTACTTGTAAGAATTTTATAGCTTTGTTTCATTCTAAATGAAGCCTTGTTTCTGTCTTAGGTGTGTTGAAGAAGTTTGAAGAAGAGGACCTGGACGAATGCATAAAGAAAAAATTGAAGGACACCGGTGAGGTTCCAGGTTCTCTATGGCACATTTATGAGCCTAAAGACGCAGATAAAATCCGAGAGTTTCTCCACAAGGTAAGGCATGGTTTGTTGGTATTTGTGAATAAAAACATTCAGGGGTACAAGAGTGTGTTTTGTATTTGAAAATAACCTGGATAATATATAAAGATTATCTTTACGGGGGGTATTCAATTCACAGAGGGATCTCCGGAAAACGAGCGTTTGAAAAATATTACCGTTAATACGGTAATTTACTCGCTGAATTTCAGCTCTGAAATCCAGCGAGTAAATTACCGTATTAACGGTTTTTACGCGCATATTACCGTATTAACGGTAATATTTTTCGAGCACTCGTTTTCTGGAGATCCCGCTGTGAATTGAATACCCCCCTAATTGTTTAATCATATCTAAGAAATGTCCTGTAAAATGTGTAATAGATGCAGAATTTGACCTGCAAACATAGTGCTTTACAATACATAGGGATGAAACGGTATATATTTGGTGATTTGTCCTGTAGATGAAGTCTGAGCACACTGCCAGGCCTAACTTGTATAAACCAAGGGCCTTAATATGGGACATGTTGTCATGTAATACTATATCATTGCCTTTAATTGTCTTCCTAATGTGCCCTTCAATAGAGGTATTAAAACTGAAACATGTTGTCTACATAAGAGCAACTACATTTACAAATAGGTCTGGTGACAAATTCAGGACCTTGTCAGAACTGAAGGTGATTGAGATAACGGCAGACACTTCTGTGTTCATAGGGGAAATATAATCATTGGCAAAGTCCATTTTACTGCAGCCATATCAGACTCCTAGTAAGACGCAAAACTTTCATTGTCGTTGCATTTATAAGGAATGAGCTGTATTTGGAGATGTTAAAAAAAACTAAAAAAAACAAACTTGCATATTTCATTTATTGGGGGGAATTCAATTAAGACGGCAGATCACGGTTACGCGGGCTGTGCACATAACGTGTCAATACGGTACCACAACATCGCAGGTGCAAAGGGAAATCCGCAATGTTGCGGTAACAGAAATTGTGTAACCGCGATCTGCCGTCTTAATTGAATACCCCCTTTTTTATTTTAAGTCCAAAGACCCTTTTGTAAAATATTTTTTTTTTGTTCTTTTTAAACTGGAACAAAATGTGTTGATACGTTTAAATACCTTATTTGTATTAGTTATTACTAATATGTGAAGCATTTTGCTTTAATGTTCCTGGTAATAAAGTGGGAGGAACATTCCTCAGACTCTGTAGCAGAACAGTTGGATCTGGCACTGAGGGCAGTGTCAGAGTCCAGCCTATTACTCACATTCTAGAACTGTCTATAGACAGTCGGCCAATGACTATCGGCACCGTAGCACAGTCTCTACATATGACTTCTGCTTTCCTGGGGAGAGTTGAGAAACTTTTCTTACCGTAGCATTGATGTTGTGGCGTTTCTCAAAGATTTCAGTTTAACTATACTTTTATGCAAGTGTAAAATGTACTCTTAGTAGAAACTTTTTCCAAACTCTAATGTTAAGGTTGTCTTTTTTGTTTAAAGTCTCATTTTACAAATGTTGTAGTAACTACAAGCCATGGTCCTAGGAATTTCATTTAACACACACACCTTTTATAGGCTGCAAAGGAGCAGTGTCTGGAAATACTTCCTGACCATGACCCAATACGAGACCAGAACTGGTACCTAAATAAGAAGCTCCGCCAAAGTCTCCTGGATGATTATGGTGTGAAAAGCCACGCGCTTGTCCAATTCCTTGGTGACGGAATCATATTACCTGCTGGAGCCATTTATCAGGTGGAGTAGCAATATAACATTTCTGATTAGTCAAGTGGCTATAGCCAAGATACCTGCATAGTACGAAGACCTGCTATTAGGGTATCACATAACCACTTACAGACTCCACCCATATAAGACAGAGGAATAGGTACGGCGATAGGGTCGCTGATTTTACTGGTATAAGGGCTAACTTAGATCTTAGATAATTATCCTGCTGACAGGACATTTATAAATAGTGTCTGGCCATCATTTTGTACAGATATTGGATTGTTTTGTCGTTGCATATTTCCCAATGAAAGGACATTTATTGAATAGCATTCAATATTGGGCAGCATGGTGGCTTAGTGATTAGCACTTCTGCCTCACAGCACTGGGGTCATGAGTTCGATTCCCGGCCTTATCTCTGTGGAGTTTGTATGTTCTCCCTGTGTTTGGGAGGATAACGGAACACCTGGAGGAAACCCACTCACACTCCAAAAACATACTGCTATTAAATTGCCCTTAGTCTCTCTTGGTCTGTGTGTGTTAGGGGATTTAGATTGTAAGCTCCAATGAGGCAGAGCCTGATGTGAGTGAGTTCTCTGTACAGCGCTGCGGAGTTAGTTTCGCTATATAAATAGATGATGATGAATAGCATTGTCTTTATGTGAGTGTTTGACACAAATACATGTAGGACGATCTGCATGTGTGTGTATCCTGGCAGTAACATCCTGTATGCTGTAGATCTACGTCCAGTGATCCAGTGCTTGTACTCAGCTGCTCTGCATTCTCCCCATACTGTGGGTGGGGAATAAACGCACTCGCTCATGTGTCAGAGGTGGGTGGTGTGGAACTAACACTTGTCCAATGTGTTTCTTGTGTGGCAGGTGCAAAACTTTCACAGCTGCATCCAAGTGACTCAAGACTTTGTGTCCCCAGAACATCTCGTTCACTCATTTCATCTAACACAAGAGCTGAGGCTTTCTAAAGAAGAAATTAATTTTGATGATAAATTGCAGGTAAGAAGTTGACAGACAGTGTTTCCTGGCGTTCTTGCTTAAATTGGCAAGAGCACACTGTCCTTCACCACCAAATATTAATACAGACTTCTCTTATTGCTATTCTCTGATTCATGCCATCAGTGGCTGTGCACAAATTAAAATCCTTGTACTTCAATATTTTTTCCTAATGCTGCTTTACATCTTTTTTTTAATAAAAAGTAATTGTACAAGCTGAAATATATATACATTTGGTTATAATAATTGTAATAGGGATTAGTGATCCCTATGTTAAAGAGCCTGTACACGCACGCACCGCTTTAAATAGGACATATTGCACCTTCCAGTTGCTCTTTGGCAGAAGCTCATTTCTAGGTGCGTTGTCTCCAGTGTAAAAAAAATTATTAAATTCTAGTAAAAACCAGGTATCAGCGTAACGGTCTACTAGCTGTGATGGATATACAGTCTACACACAGAGACAGGCATGTCACATTTCTCTTGCACATACAGTTGGGGGACACTGCTCACCTTAGTGTATAGAGGGCGCTGTGAGAGTAATTGTACTGAAAACTTATCTACCCTGCTCCCCTCCCGTCTATGCCCCGTCCAGCAGGAAGCTCTGTTTTTTTTTAATAGTCTTAATTTTTACTTAACTTTATTTAAAATAGGTTTATTTTTGCCTCATACTGTTAATGCCACAGCTGTACTCAGGGAGAGCACTGACAGTGCTTTAGTGCCGCACACCCTGAGGTAGTTTTGGGAATGGAACTTATTACAAAGGGCCCTGTAGGTTTTAAAAATAAATAAAAATCTAACATTAATAATACAGCCTGAACAGAATGCTAATGACTATGTGCAGGTATTGTACATACAACATTTTTGGGAAAAAATTCAGCTACAAAACTGCATCCCTCCCCCTGTGTGTTAAATGCCTTATTAATAGGCATTATTATAATAAGCTGTTGGTGTGAGCAGATGTTCCTGTCCCACTGATCTTATGTGATCCTTCATACCAATGTCCTGAAAGCTGACAGCGTAATATCACAGGATGTGTGACTCAGGAGCGCAGTGAGCATGCTCCTGCCAGGACCTGGGCTATTTATATTCTCATGAATGTTCATAGCTGCTCAGAAGATGCTAACTGCATGCAGACATGTAAGAAGGTGGATATATGAGAAACTGTAGTGCTGTAATATAGTAAAAATAAGTCCAGTGTTGTGTTGTCTTTCATATATGTCAGATATCTGTCTAAGATGCAGTTTTGTGTAGTTGATACTGTCAACTTTTCAACTTCTTTAAGTAAGCCCTGGACCCCAAAACTTACATACCTGGGGTCCAGTCTTCATGCTATCCAGAAAGTCCAACAGCGGTACAAGAAAGAGATTGATATATATCTATCTATATATTCATATTCCTATGAACGGTAAAGACAAATCAATCGCACTTCCATTGTGTTGAGCAAATAGGGCAGTCACCATAGGGTATAGTTATCACTTTGGAAGACTTCATGCTTCAAGCACATTGTAGTTCAGGAGTAATGCTTGGTGGCCGGATCTGAGCACTTTGGCCACAAGTGCCACAGAGCGACTCACCCCTTTATCTTGTTTTCCACTATTGTGTATCATGATAGTGTTGGGGAACCATAAATGGTACAGTGGTTGCTTAATTTACCAACCTTCACCAATCATATTGCAGGTTAAATGGTATCTAAGTTATACAGATACTGTGGACCTGCACTCCCAGTTATATCCGTGGGTGTTACACATTGCCATGTTTATTCATGATTACAGTAGCACTAGTGTTATCTTGGTTATAAGGCACCACAGAGGTTCCTATATTTTAAAAAAAGAAAAATGAATTAAATATGGCAATCTTTACACACTAAAGTGATAGAACATAGAAAGTACTGTATCCAGGTCCTAAATACTTACTTTGTTTTTTTTTTGTACCAGGTTAAAAACATCTTGTACCATTCAGTGAAAGAAATGGTGAGAGCATTGAAGATGTACGAAGAAGAAATGAAAGACATGGAGGAATCTTAAGTATTTTCAAGGTGGATTTTTAAGAGAAACGGGGAAAAAAACCCAAGAAAAGACAAAAAAAAAAAAGAAAAAGAAAAAAAAAAACAGACACTGAGCACCCATTGCTAAGACATCAGTGCCAAGAAACTTGCTTCAAGTATTTACTTGTTACTGACACCATACCAGTATAACATTATCATAGCTAATGTGATCCGAAACGGCCACCCCCTCCTGAAGTGCATTACAGGCCCAGCCAGCTTTGCAGGAGGAAGCATCAGAGCGCGCTACACTGTATCATAGTGTATATTAAACGTTTGTGAAAAAGAAATGTCAAAAGATTTAAATGTATTTATTTTTTTGAAAAAAAGAAAAGAAAACAAAAAGTTCTATGCTATATTGTTGATCAAATGTAAATGTGACTTGTATAGTTTGCTAAAATAATTTGGATATTTTTCACTACATTGAGACAGTAACTGTGAGGGTAAAACACAAATCACCAGCTATTGCCTGCATTTGGAAGCATTCATAACATAATCTGAAAGATTACTGCCAAATAACTGTAAACTTTGTATAATATTATAAAATATAACACGGTATTAAAATAAAAAGACAGTTCAATGTTTTATTGAAGCCTACTCAATGTATAATTAGACATTTAAAAAAAGATGTAATTTATTTGAAACAAGTTGTCTCATTTTAGTAAAAATTTATGTGACATTTTGAAGCTAAATATTAAAAAACTTAATATGCTATGTAAATATATACATATATACATTCAATGATGTATTTTTTTAAAACATTTGCTTGCTTTAATTTGTTAAAAGTGCAAGTGTTCCACATGCTTTGTACATTGAAGTTGAAAGAAGTTTTACATTTTCCATTAAAAAGACTTTCTCAAATGCTGACTTGCTGCAGGTGTGTGTCACACTTAGTCATAACCCACCCGATCCATGTACACATAGAGTAGACATGTAAATGGGAGGACATGTAGAGTAGACATGTAAATGGGAGGACATGTAGAGTAGACATGTAAATGGGAGGACATGTAGAGTAGACATGTAAATGGGAGGACATGTAGAGTAGACATGTAAATGGGAGGACATGTAGAGTAGACATGTAAATGGGAGGACATGTAGAGTAGACATGTAAATGGGAGGACATGTAGAGTAGACATGTAAATGGGAGGACATGTAGAGTAGACATGTAAATGGGAGGACATGTAGAGTAGACATGTAAATGGGAGGACATGTAGAGTAGACCTGTAAATGGGAGGACATGTAGAGTAGACCTGTAAATGGGAGGTCATGTAGAGTAGACCTGTAAATGGGAGGACATGTAGAGTAGACCTGTAAATGGGAGGACATGTAGAGTAGACATGTAAATGGGTACATGTAGAGCCTGTTTCATGGCTCTTATGTTACTCATTTATTGGATTAAAGATTCTTGTTCATAAAAATAAATTAGTTTAATATAAACAAACATGTCTTCAGATTAAAGATTTAAATGTGAATATGCCATATTAGACACTAACCAATGTTTTTTTTTGATTCATATATTTTTGTTTTTCCTTTCTTTCCCGCCATAATTTTTCTTTAATCAAACTCAACATTGTAAAACAAAGGTGCTCTGAGATTTGCCGCAACACTTATGAAAACTTGTGCACAAGTTGTTGTTTTTTTTTTCTTCAGTAAATGAAAGCACAATTGGTTGCTAAGGTTTACCTTTTGTTCAAAACTGTTTCTTTTTATAAACATCCCCCAATATATTGTTTAAAAAAGGGCAATTTTAGATATTATCTAAACTTTGAGGTAACAAAAAATGGCAGAAATAAACACTAACCCCATCTACCCCCAATGATAGATATAGATATATATATATTAGTGTATGTTTGTATGTATTTTATTTATAAGGCGCCACAGATTAAATAACTCCAGATACAGAAGCAAGTAAAAAAAATAGATGAGGGTGATGCACATAAATAGTACAGATGAGTGTGAGTATAGCTATGGGGACTCTCACAGAGTGCAGCAAAAGACATAACAGGATGTACAAGGGAGTCAGTCAGTGACCAGACATGGGACAATAGGTAGAGAGGACCCTGCCAGCTAGAGCTTACATTCTAAAGGGGAGGGGTGAGAGACAGTAGGAGCAACTGGGAGAAAATGGAGTTGGCCGGCAAGAAAGATGAGGTAGGTTAATGTGTGAGAGCACCGCCCTTTAGTGATCATTTATATTGAGAGATATTGAGGTTCATTATCCACAATTAGATACAGATCATTGAAGGGTTAAGGGATTTACTCGGTGCCGTTAAATTACACAGTTTGAAGAAAGAGGAGGTGGTATGATAGGCGAGCTTGAAAAAGTGAGTTTTGAGTGAGCGTTTGAAAGACTGAAGGTTGTGGGTTAGTCGAGTGAGGCGGGGTAGGAAGTTCGAGTGAGGCGGGTAGGAAGTTCGAGTGAGGCGGGTAGGAAGTTCGAGTGAGGCGGGTAGGAAGTTCCAGAATGGGGGCAGCACGACAGAAGTCTTGAAAGAGAGCACGAGAGGAGGTAATGGGAGGTGAAATAAATGAGGCAGAACGTAATGGCCAGGTAGGTATGTATCTCAAGACTAGGTCAGAGATGTAAGGGTTTTATAAGCAAGTGAAAATGATTTTAATTTTGAAATGGATAGGGAGACAATGAAGGGATTTATGCAGAGGAAGATGAGCCTAGCTGCAGCATTCTGTAAGGATTGAATGTCAGAAAAGTGAGACAGGAAGGCCAGTGAGAAGGAGGTTGCAATAGTTGAGACGAGAAATGAGTGAATGGACCAGGATGTGGTTGCTTCCTGAGAGCGTAAGGGATGGATTTTCATGATGTTACAGAGGAGGAAGTGGCAGGATGTGGTGAGGGACTGGATATGAGGGGTAAAGCTGAGGGCAGAGTCCAGGGTGAATCCAAGGTAGCAGGCTTGGGTGCCAGGAGAGAGTTATGTTGCCAACCAATAGGGAGATATTGGGAAGAATTGCAACATTGGCAGGAGGAAAGATGATGACCTTGGATGCAGATATGTTGAGTTTGAGGAAACGCTGTGACGTTGGGGTAGTTACAGCTGAGAAATGATTAGATTCTTGGGTTAGGAAGGCGGGAGAGAGGTCAGGGGATGAAAGATAGATTTGTGTGTCATCGGCATAGAGGTAGAATTGGAGGCCAAATGATTGAATGAATTCACCAAGAGAGGTGGTGTACAGAGAGAAGAGCAGAGGGCCAAGGGAGACCCACGATTATGTAAGGGCAAGGAGACCATGGGATCGGGAGAGAAAGAGGTAATGAATGGGAGTGAGATTATTGCAGACAGATCTTGCATTCCAGAGCGCGCAGGATAGGGAAAGGTGTGCGAGTGTAAGGATGGCAAGATTGGATGTCCATGGGAAACAAGGCGATATGTGGTGGGGGGAGGGGGGGTGACAGCGGATAAAAGGGATAGACTTGGGCATGGAGTAGTGATGTGAGGTAGTGGGTGGAAGTGTGCAATGTACAAGCGTTTGTGAAAAAAATATTGTACAGACTGCTTCCATTACCCCCTTAACAGCAATAATAGAGTGGCGTCGCACAGTGACGTCATTTACTCGTGCCGGGACCTTCATTGATCACAATACTTGCACGTCCGTTTTACAAACCGTAGGAATTATAAGTGTGGCGGGAATGACATCGTCGCCCCTCAAGTAGTCCGGGGTAAGTCTTGTTGGTGTTTCGGTCATTGCACACACATACCCAACCCAGCTAAGCAGCCACACTGATTTGCAGCCATTATACAGTGATTCTGTATAAATAGATGCTGCTAATGATTATGTATAATTAACAAACATACATGTTTAGTGTCTTTAATCAGCCCCCAATAAGCTCCTAAACTCTCAAAGCAAAGGATAACAATTAAAATCTTAAACAAAGTAGTGAAATAGCAGCATAATATGCATTAAAAAAATAAAATAAAGCACTAGGGGCTAGATTTACTAAGCTGCGGGTTTGAAAAAGTGGAGATGTTGCCTATAGCAACCAATCAGATACTAGCTTTCATTTATTTAGTACATTTTACAAAATGACAGCTAGAATCTGATTGGTTGTTATAGGCAACATCTCCACTTTTTCAAACCCGCAGCTTAGTAAATCTAGCCCTGGGGGGGAGGGGGGGTGTGTGTGTGTATATATATATATATATATATATATATATATATATATATATATATATATATATATATATATATATATATATATATATATGGGGTGTGTGTGTGTGTATGTGTATATATATATATATATATATATATTTATATTTATACATTTATATATATTTTAACTAATGTCTCCCCACACCTCCATGTTCCAGATACAGTGCTGCTGCTTTATTATCCAGCATATCAGAGTGCTTTAAGCAGGCAAAATGATTCTCGCCTTCAAGCCGAAAATCTCAGATTTCTGTGTCTGCAATTTGCACACAGCTCAGTAAACCAGCAGCCTGGCATGTGTCTGTGTGCTGTGAAACCTTTATCAAGATGCAAAATATTACAGCCTTCCTGTCTTGCGGTATTTGTAAATGACAGTGGTAGCATTGAGCCAATTGTTGGGGCTGCATCCCTCTGTGTGTGACTGATCCGGCCAAACTCACACTGATGCTTTCATCCCACTTCAAAGTCTTCCTTAGTGGCTGACCTTTACAGAGCTGTAGTACTTTCATTTTTAGACAGCTCTATAATCATCCGTGCACTGTGACACTTCCTAGTGTAAAGGGTTGTAACCTACACCAATACAGGCGTACATATTATACCACAAACTCATGGAGTGTACATGAGTTTATTATTTTGCACATAAGGGAAATACTGTCTGTTTTTTCATGTAGGACGCAAATACTTGATAGCTTTATCTTTACACTGACATTAAGTTGATTTGGGACATGCACTACCCAAATTATAAATCTGTCCTCACATTTTAAATTTAGCTCCCCCTCCAAAACAACATGGTTTTTACAAGGTTCAAAGTTACTCATTTTTTTTTTTGCTTTACTTTCCTTAGTGAATCAGACCCATTGGGCCTGAGTCATTAAGGCACGCATACTAAGCGCATTGTGCATTTGTTTTAAACCACTCGGCTCTGCATACTCTCAAAGTCAACAAGGAACGGATCTAAAGATACGCATGGTGTTGACTACGGGTGTAGGTTTCCTCTAGTAGACTCAGGGATGGTTTAAGACATTGTAGGCCCCTGGGCTACGGGTAATGTGAGGCCCCCCAGTTATAGCGGATTGGGCATAAGTCACTTGTCTAATGTTCATTTTAATATACCTACTACGTCTTTATATTTTCGCATTTCTCTGTCATGACCCCTTAGTCATGATCAAAATAAATATGATAAAAAAAAAAAGAAAGTTCTTACCCTGTAAATGGTTCAATGTCCTCAATAAATTGTTATTTAAAACAAAAATAAGGTAAATAATATGTTATAATAAAATAAAAATCCGAAATAGTAAATGTAACAATATTAGTAGTAATGTAAAGTGTGGGGTCTACACAACAAATACCCCTTACCCACCTCTCCGGGTCAAAGATGTATTAGCCCATGGCTAGTTAAAGCAACTATTAGACCACGTAGCTTACCATCTATTAAGCAACCGTCAAAAGCCACCTGGCAAAATACTAAGCAATTAATGTTACCTGTCAATAATATAGTCATCTATGATAATAAATGGAAATTTCAAACAACATTTATTAGGCTGTCTTTAATGTCTGCTGTACATAAAATACATTTTTACAGTTGCTTCCGATTGCAAACACACGTCGGCAGCAGTAGTATTTGGAACTTAAACTAGCCCCCCAGCTCGAGCAAGAGATACGACAGAAAACCACTTCTGTGTGCGCCTGAGTTTGACTTGGCCATAGCTGCACGGATCGCTCTTACTTGATATTGCCTAAGTGGCTTGGATGTGGCCACGTATCGTACGGTTCTGAGCATGCACAGCGTGATTTTTGCAAACCATACGCACAAAACCGGCAGATACTTTCCTTAATGACTATTGTTCTAATGCACAATTGAAAATGAAATAATGTTCTATTTCTCTGAAACACTCCAGATTATGTATTTTCGGAAATGACCTAAAAGACAGTCAGTGACCAAACCCAAAGGGGATTTTTTTTTTTTTTTTGTTATCAGACATCAAAAAGATTTATTCTTTACTAACATACTTGCAGACATATTTTATGTTCTCTTATATGTGACAGAAAAGTTTAAAAAAAAAAATTATTCAAAAAGATATTAATCTCCTATATCACCACTAGATGGCAGTAGAAACTGAGGAACTGTGCTATATATAGCATGAATAATGCCAAAGTATAAGCAAAGTTTAATAAAGAAACCAAATATGACTGGTATCTGTTTTCAGGCAGGACAATATATGTTATACATGCTGATATCTCACAGGGCAATAGCTGGAAAATATTCTGTACACAATGCATGCTGTGCAGTCTCCATTTTTAATATGAAAATATTATTTCCAGGGACAGACCCATGATTAAAAGATTTAACTTTGGCAATTTCTGTCCCATACACAGACCTTACTTTCAACTATATAGGACATTTTTAAGGTTTGTTTGGTTCTGGTGGCTTTTGGGTCCATTAAGCAAAAATATTTGCAGCTAGCTCATACCTTCCAACAGCCAAGTATTGTGAATCAGGTCACGACCATATCCCCTGCAAAAAGGGCTTGTGATGGTATTACAGTAGGCGTGTGGCCACATCACCCTGGGGGCATACCTGGTGCTCAATACCCCTCATCTAGAGACACATCACCATTGCTGCCAGCAACCATTCATCACTGTACTGTACCGCAAGGTAAACAGGACATGTGTCCCAACATTCCCAGCAAGTCAGGACAAACCACACCTGGCTGTCGGGACAGTGGAACTGACCTGTCTAAATTGGGACACACAACAGAGCACATTTTGTCAGCGGAGCATGATATGAACACAAGAAACCACAAAAAAAGATATACAAATTGCAGGGGCGCACGCACGGGGGGTTTCTGTGTCTCCAGAAACCCCTCCGCTATCGAAGTGCCCCACATAGCGGCACTGTCAAAGAAGCGTCCGCGGCGGTGCATACAACGGCTGCTGTATAGTACAGTGCTGACCAAACAGAGCTGCTGCGCATGCAGGGTTTTTTTTTTTGGGGTGCGCCCCTGAATTGGTACCAGAAATTGTGGGGCACAGTAAATATGAAATAGGCAGCCCATTTATCATCTACCTCTGCCCAATATTTGGCACCTAACACTCCGCCGATGGTTACAAAAAAAAAAAGAAAAGAAAAAAAAGCTAACACTGAAGTGGTCTTTATTGAACATGGCTTGATGCAAGTATGTCTCATTAGGATTAGGAGCAGCTGGGAAACTAAATTTTGTTAGTAACTATAATTGGAGGAACCGGTAGAAGACATCTTTTCTTGCACTGCTCCTGTCATATTTGAAGACTAGCTCTGCTGCTGCCATTTTTGAGTAATGTAACTCTAAAAACAATAATGTCATGAAAATACATTTTTTTATTTTGTTCCTGTACATTTAAATATGAGTAATCTCAGCAATTTCATTTAGAGTAACATAAATTACAATTAATTTTTTTGCTCCAAGTCAGTATTTTTGACAGAGTGCAGTACTTTCTATTAGCCTCTGGATGTCACTCTTGCACTTGCTACCTATAAAAAGCCTTTAATCAACTGCTATATCACGCCATAGAGAGAAGTGGAAACAGTGACACCTGCAGGCTGGTAAGTAAACTTGTTTATCTTGCCCCAAATTTGTTTCTGTTATGTTTATTTTTCAAAATAGGAATCATAATGTACAGCATATAAAACAATAGCTATAAAACTAGATTATAGTACTGTTTGCAATGTGTATTATTAATAGAGATGGGCGGGTCCGGTTCTCCGAGAACCGAACCCACCCGAACTTTGGGTATCCGAGTACCGAGCTGAGCAGCTCGGTACTCTCCCGCCCATTCCGAATCCAAATCGAGGCCGAACGTCATTGTGACGTCGTCGGATCTCGGGACTCGGTTCTCGCGATACTTCAACTTTATAAATACACGCCTCCACAGCAATCCATCGCCATTTGACAGAGGGAGAGAGCAGGGTGTAGTCATAGGCTAATTAGAGCAGGGACAGAGAATACCATATTGTTCTTGCAATTGCTCTAACCAAAATCGCTAGTGCAGAGAGGAGGATAGAGGTTTATTATTTTTTCTTCATATTTGGCACTCCCCAGCGCTTTTGGGGTGTCCCCCATAATTGTGCATTAATATTTCTGGCTGTCAAAAGTCATATCTGTCAGCAGTATCTACTCAATAATTTTTAGCACTCCTCAGTGTTTTTGGGGTGTCCTCCCTAATTGTGCATTAATATTTCTGGCTGTCAAAAGTCATATCTGTCAGCAGTATCTACTCAATAATTTTTAGCACTCCTCAGTGTTTTTGGGGTGTCCTCCCTAATTGTGCATTAATATTTCTGGCTGTCAAAAGTCATATCTGTCAGCAGTATCTACTCAATAATTTTTAGCACTCCTCAGTGTTTTTGGGGTGTCCTCCCTAATTGTGCATTAATATTTCTGGCTGTCAAAAGTCATATCTGTCAGCAGTATCTACTCAATAATTTTTAGCACTCCTCAGTGTTTTTGGGGTGTCCTCCCTAATTGTGCATTAATATTTCTGGCTGTCAAAAGTCATATCTGTCAGCAGTATCTACTCAATAATTTTTAGCACTCCTCAGTGTTTTTGGGGTGTCCTCCCTAATTGTGCATTAATATTTCTGGCTGTCAAAAGTCATATCTGTCAGCAGTATCTACTCAATAATTTTTAGCACTCCTCAGTGTTTTTGGGGTGTCCTCCCTAATTGTGCATTAATATTTCTGGCTGTCAAAAGTCATATCTGTCAGCAGTATCTACTCAATAATTTTTAGCACTCCTCAGTGTTTTTGGGGTGTCCTCCCTAATTGTGCATTAATATTTCTGGCTGTCAAAAGTCATATCTGTCAGCAGTATCTACTCAATAATTTTTAGCACTCCTCAGTGGTTTGCGCTCAGAATGGATTCAAAGCAGTCCACATATGATCTAAATGAGCAACCAGGTTCTGTCACCAGTCCTGATGTTAGTGTTCCCAGTACGTCATCTGGCCAAGGCGATGTCAAACAACAGAGTGTTTTCAAATTAGTGCAAAAAACAAAAACCAAAAAAAAATTTACTGTATTGAAGCGAAAAAGAAGTGTAACTGAGCAAAAGTTAAGTGACGATAAAAAAAAAATTGCAAGCATGCCATTCTACACACGCAGTGGCAAAGAGAGAATGAGGCCTTCACCTTTGGCTATTAGTGGCAGATCCCAAAAAGTTACCCAGGCTACAATTGGTGCACAACTACTGTTACGCGTCAAAGCTGAGCTGCAAGATACCAGTGAGGCATTACAGGAGAATATTTGCTCTGATTCACAAATGACAACAATCCCTGTGGAGAGTCCATCCAACAGTGGGATGTCTAATCGTGAGCATTCTGCTGATGTGTGCCTTAATAGCCCGAGTGTAGCCGGTGATACCCAAATTGAGGATGCCACTTTGGAATTAGAAGAGGATGAGGGGGAGATTTGTGTAGGCGACGAGGGCGCTAATGAGGATGTTGATGAGGATGAGGTTGTTTGTGTAAGTCCTGCACCAGTGGCAGCAGTTCTGGCACGTGACAAGAAAAAGGCCATTGTCATGCCTGGGCATAAAACAAAAAAATCCACTTCTTATGTGTGGAATTATTTCTACCCAAATCCAGACAACAATTGTATAGCCATTTGTAGTGTATGTGAAGCCACAGTCAGTCGAGGGAGGGACCTTAACCATCTTGGAACCTCGTCTATGTTACGCCATTTAACGAGAGTTCATGGCAAAGTGTTGGGAAAAGCTGAAAGTTCTTCCCAAAAGAATACAAGCACTCCCTCATCAGCTAAGACCCTCCGCTCACCGACATACCGACGGCTACAAAATACACCCACCACACCATCCTCATCAATATCGTCAGTAGCGCTCGGAGTTAGCCCGGCATCCCACTTAAGGCTGGATGACTCCGGCACTATTATTGATTCCTCTGAAGAAAGCGTTAGTCCTGCTGCTGCTGTTGCTGCTGCTGGGGGTGAATCGTCATCCCAGAGGCAGGTGAATAAAATGAGCAGTCCTACATTTCAGCAATTAACTGTGAAACAATCATTTGCGAGGGGAAGCAAATATGACAGCAGTCACCCAGTCGCCAAGCGAATCACAGACGCCATGGCTGCAATGTTAGTGTTAGATCTGCGTCCAATCTCCACAATAAACGCAGCTGGTTTTTCACAGTTAATTGAGGTTTTGTGTCCGCGTTACAGAATTCCATCGCGACACCATTTCTCCCGTAAAGCTATTCCACAACTATACCAAAAAGTGTGTAAAAATGTAGAGATTGCGCTGAAAAATGCCATTCTGCCCACTGTTCACTTAACCACAGATATGTGGACAAGTGGAAGTGGCCAAACCAAAGACTATATGACTGTGACAGCCCACTGGGTTGGTCATTCACCTTCACCAGCAGGAACAGCAGCAGTATGTACACCACTACGTAACATTTGTCACAGGCAGGCCACTCTTTGTATCACCGGCTTCACTAACAGGCATACGGCTGACAATTTGTTACGCAAACTGAGAGATGTGATTGATGCATGGCTTATACCACTCGGACTCTCCCCAGGGTATGTCATTTCAGATAACGCCAACAATATAGTGCGAGCATTACAGCTGGGTGATTTCCAACATATTCCCTGTTTTGCTCACACCATCAACTTGGTGGTGCAGAGCTTCCTACGAAATAACCGTGAGGTGCAGGAGATGCTTTCGGTGGCCCGTAAAATTTCAGGCCATTTCAGGCATTCAGCCACAGCATGTAGGAGATTACAGCAGCTCCAAGAGCAGTTTAACTTGCCCTGCCACCAACTTAAGCAAGAGGTGGTAACTCGGTGGAATTCCACCCTGTACATGCTTCAGAGGATGGAGGAACAGCGCAAAGCCATCCAAGCATATTGCACAAGTCATGACATTGGGAAAGGAGGGGGGATGTATTTCACTCTTGCACAGTGGGGAATCCTTTCAGTGCTGTGCAAGGTGCTGAAACCATTTGAAGTTGTGACATGTGAGGTCAGTGCAGACTCTGCTAGTTTGAGCCAAGTCATTCCTTTAATTAGACTATTGGAAAAGCAGCTTGAGAAAATGAAGGAGGAGCTGAAAGCAAGCAATTCAGCAAAGTATGTTGGCCTTGTCGATCAAGTACTTAATTCGCTTCACAATGATCCTCGAGTTATTAAGATCTTGAACTCGGATCAGTACGTTTTGGCCACTGTGCTTGATCCAAGGTTTAAAACCTACATTGAGTCTTTACTTGTAAATGAGCGAGATGTGAACTTTTGCAAGGAGCTATTGCTCAGCAAGTTGGCCGCTGAACTGGGCCTCGGCTTGACGACGTGTCCTCCTTCACTTTCTCAAGCTGTTGCTCGTAAAAAATTAAATTTCCAAAAAAGAAGCAGGGAAGACACAGGGGGCAGACGAGAACAATTTAACATCTGGGCTGGTTTGAAGGATTTTTCAAAAAAATGTGTCACTTTGCCCATAAGTCCATCCAATATGAGTATAAACATGCAAAGGATGGTGGAGGATTACTTTCAAGAGGTAGTTGATATGGAAATGTCAGACAGTCCCTTTCCTTACTGGGAAGAAAAGCAGGCCATTTGGAAACCCATGTACAAACTTGCTTTGCAATACCTAAGCTGCCCACCCTCCAGTGTGTACTCTGAACGAGTGTTCAGCACAGCAGGGAACTTAGTCAGTGATCGCCGTAGAAGGTTACTTCCCAAAAATGTGGAGAAAATGATGTTTATAAAAATGAACTACATCTTCCACGAGGAAGGCCTTCACCATCCAAGACATCCAAGCACTGACTGTTCTCTAATGGCGGATTCAAGCGGCGATGAATTGATAGTCTGTGATGATGACGTACACACTGATGAGGGTGAGGATGAAGCTGAAGATGATGCCGATAACATCTTTTTAAAACTTTCTATGTAAGTGTAGGGTGCAATCTACCCCCAAAGAGGAAAGGGACTTGTGGCATTTCCATATCACATACCATCTTGAAAGGCTGCTGTTAGGGCAATTTATCCTTAAGGGTAGGGTGTCATAGACAGAGTGACCCTAAACTGGCTTTGTCCATTTTTCATAATATTGTACAGTCTATAATGGCTGAATTTTTTAGTATTTTATACAAGTGGAGGGGGGCCTAGAGAGACAGAAACCAAACTGGCTTTCTCCATGTCAATTAATATTGTACAGTCTATAATGGCTGAATTTTTTGGTATTTTATACAAGTGGAGGGGGGCCTAGAGAGACAGAGTGACCCCAAACTGTCTTTCTCCATGTCAATTAATATTGTACAGTCTATAATGGCTGAATTTTTTAGTATTTTATACAAGTGGAGGGGGGCCTAGAGAGACAGAAACCAAACTGGCTTTCTCCATGTCAATTAATATTGTACAGTCTATAATGGCTGAATTTTTTGGTATTTTATACAAGTGGAGGGGGGCCTAGAGAGACAGAGTGACCCCAAACTGTCTTTCTCCATGTCAATTAATATTGTACAGTCTATAATGGCTGAATTTTTTAGTATTTTATACAAGTGGAGGGGGGCCTAGAGAGACAGAAACCAAACTGGCTTTCTCCATGTCAATTAATATTGTACAGTCTATAATGGCTGAATTTTTTGGTATTTTATACAAGTGGAGGGGGGCCTAGAGAGACAGAGTGACCCCAAACTGTCTTTCTCCATGTCAATTAATATTGTACAGTCTATAATGGCTGAATTTTTTAGTATTTTATACAAGTGGAGGGGGGCCTAGAGAGACAGAAACCAAACTGGCTTTCTCCATGTCAATTAATATTGTACAGTCTATAATGGCTGAATTTTTTGGTATTTTATACAAGTGGAGGGGGGCCTAGAGAGACAGAGTGACCCCAAACTGTCTTTCTCCATGTCAATTAATATTGTACAGTCTATAATGGCTGAATTTTTTAGTATTTTATACAAGTGGAGGGGGGCCTAGAGAGACAGAAACCAAAATGGCTTTCTCCATGTCAATTAATATTGTACAGTCTATAATGGCTGAATTTTTTGCTATTTTATACAAGTGGAGGGGGGCCTTGAGAGACAGAAACCAAACTGGCTTTTTCCATTTCTTTACATATTTAACTATAAGTGTAGGGTGTAATATACATTCAAAGACGATGGCTGCATTGCCAATATGCATAGATGGAGAGGAAGACAATCTGTTTTGTGTGTAGAATAGGCCTACCAACGAAGAATTAAACTGTTTTTTTGGATGATTTATTACCTCAACAATTAGATTACTTGTCTCTAAAACAGTTGGAGCACTAAATTGGGTTAATTTAGGCCCAAAAACATGGATTTTCCCAAAAAATAGCAAAACAAAACCAAACAAAACCAAAACCAAAACCAAAACACGCAATGGCGGTTTTGCAAAACCAAAACCAAAACCAAAACACGACGGTAATCCAGATCCAAAACCGAATCCAAAACCAAAACACGGGGGTCAGTGACCATCTCTAATTATTAATAGGCACATTATATCATACTTACCAACTTTTGCAGCCAGCTGTCCAGGAGAGGGCTCCATCATGGAGGCGTGGCCACACGGATCCTGTCGTTAGGCTGAAATTGTCAAAGATTAGCAGGGGTGTGACCTATCAGTGGGAGGGGACGGGCCAGAATGATGCAATTAGCCCCACCCCCACCCACTTCAACAAGGAGAACTGGACCTGGGAGGTTGCCCTGCTCTCCCGGGAGTCCAGGAGAACTCCCAAAAATTTGGGAGTCTCCCGGACATTCCGGGAGAGTAGGCAACTATGAATTATATTATTTTGCCATCTCAACAGCACTCTACAAGTAGCAAGTTACTGTGACTGCAATCTTCATTATTATTATCATTGTTTATGTATATAACATCACCAACTACACAGTGCTGTGCAGAGAATATTTGTCATTCACATCAGTCATTATTTATAGGACATCACCTATGGTCCACAGTGCTGTACAGAGGGCAAACAACAAGACAGTAAGCGGTATAACAGTACAATACAGTAAACAAAAAACATTACAACTCTCAAAACAGCTACTGGGGTGCAAGGGGTATATTCAGTGCAGGTCCCAAACTCCTTAACAACCACAGCCAATTAAGCTATCAGTATATTGTTGGAGTGTGGAAGGAAGAACATACAAACTCATCACAGATAAGGCCATGGTCGTCAATTAAACTCATGACCCCATTGCTCTGTGGCAGTAATGCTAACCACTGTGCCACTCAGACTAATATATGAATAGAAAAGGTTATATAGGTAATATATGAAAAGAAAACAGTTCATGTTTGCAGTAAATGCTATTTGTATAACAAATAATGTAATATTTATTGTTTTAATCCTTTCACCTTTGTTGCTACACATTTTTTTTATTGGTTGTTTGATCAATACTGATCATTAAGGGGTAGAGGCAGTCAGCCTATTATGCTACTACAGGTCCCAGCTTTCCCTATCAGCAGTTCTACAGTATCTGCAGCCACAGGTTGCCAAGCCTGTAATAGAACAATCTCTTCTGCACAAATGTCAAGAAGCTCAGCTGACTTCTCAGTTATGTCTGGTCAGTAAGGCTGCTTCAGGTCAGCTCACCATAGACTCCTATTCTCTAGCACTGGACCAAACATCCAATATGGGCAAGGATATATTTATATACACACCAGACACGATGGAAAATAGCCGAGGTCAGAAAAAGATAACCACGACAGAACACTATGTAACTATATTAGGAGAGTATGTGACAATGTGATCACTGACCTATTGATCAGCTCAGGCATAACTAGTGACATCACTGTACAGAGCTGCGGAATTAGTCGCCCTATATAAATAAATGGTGATGATGATAAACACAGGGAAACCTGGGATTTAAGAGGTGCAGTTATACCATCACATCCTCAGCAATGCAACTTCCCAACAGGTTGACCTGCAAGCTCCCAACTTTTGAAGTTGAGAATTGGGGGGAAAAAAACACGCACAAGGGGCATGATTACTCCTCACGGGGGCATGTCCAGCACTTTCAACACGCTGGACCACCCCTTGCCCAATACCCTCCGCTAAAACCACCCCTAAAATTATGTGGACACCCATTCACAGAGCTGAACAGGACTTATCTCCCAACTTTCCATCCCACAGGACAGAGCTCTCCCGATCAGGACAGTTGCAGCCGTATGCGCTTTTCTTGTACAGAATTGTGGATATATCTGGAAAGGGGGTAAGAATACTGAAGCCAGCTCTCCAGTGAGTCACTTACTAAAGAGAAACTGACAACTACACAACGGGAGGCATCCATGAATATTCAATAAACACAGACTTTCTAGTGAATTGATAGGCTGCATGCTTACTGCATCAGGAATTATTTTCCTTGTCTATATCTACATTTCTTTCTTACCCTGCTTGTCTCATGTGTAATATCACTACTCAAAGCTGAAAGTATAGACCGGAAACACACAACGACTAGTTGCATCATCTCCACCAAAACCTGTAGTAACACCCTTCACTGCCAGTCCTTATCTATGCGAATATACAGGAGCACAGCAAGTTATACCATATACGCATTCACACTGTTTACATTCAGGATTATTAATAGATTTTTTATGTTTTAAATATTCTACAACCATCATTCCAGAGTGCCCCAATTTATACACTTCATTTTCTTTTCTCCTTCGCTACACACTTAATATTCTGAATCCAACTATGTCCAGCAGTGAGAGTGAGTGAGTGAGTGAGTGAGTGAGTGAGTGAGTGAGTGAGTGAGTGAGTGTGTGTGTCCCTTTCATTACCATATAAATACTATGTGACTATGAAGTATTGCTCTTATATGTAGCTTAGCAGGTGTAGCATTGAACTTATGCCCAGGGCAGTTGCAGGGTCAGCTCTCTGCTGACTGTGCATATGATTGGTTTTATTTTGTGCATGAATAGCTTAAGGATACATTATAAACATTTCAGCATTTGGTTTACCTAGTGCCTAATTATATTCATTTATTAATTTTATTCAGAGGGATTTGGAACCATGGAGTTACAGTCATAGGAGTAATGGTACGAAATGTAAATCCACATCTGGCTGTTAGTAGGGACTTAGATAACATGAATGGTGCTCTCTCTGCGGACAGATTCTCTAACACTATTACGTCTAATGACGTGTATGTAGTAGGAAGCCTTAGTCTCTCGGTCTCATAGTAATACTTCCAGTAGATGTGATTATCCCATGACACAATCGGTACAGCACTATGTTATCACTTTGACTCATATGAAAAGTAGATGTGAAAGGATAAGAAACACTGAATATATTTCATCTCCACACTAAGAAAAAAACCCTCTGAATCACATTTTGAAATGAATAAATTACTATTAACCCTCATAACCTTCCTTTCTAAACTCAGAATCACTTTATTTTAAACGTTATTAAAATATAAGTCCGCTATTGGACAAGTCCTACCCATAAATGTGGCAAATAGTGGAGTAGGGGAGACACCACCTTCCTAAGTATTTCCAACACGCTGACCTTTAGTACTCGCTTTGTAGGGATAACTGCATCTTACAATGTAAGCCAACACATAGGAGAGCTAAGAGCACTGATGGAGAGTGAGGGGACGGTGATTGGGAGAAGAGCAACCCAGCTGTATGATTATCAAACTGGGTGGTCTACTGACTGGTACCTTCAGAGTGGGTTGAACAGTAAGTTGTCAGTAGCCTCTACATAGGAAAAACCCCAGGCACTATGATGGCAGGTTCACTTTAAATCTTGCCAAACATTGCTGCCACTCGCCTCTCGAATTAATGTCAAATGTGAACGACATCCAGTAACAATGGTGACCGTTAATGTTGTCACAAGATGACCACACGCACAATGCGATAGGGAGCCATCTATGTCCATTGTTATCTGCATTCACAAACATGTCATAATGATCTTATCAATGCTAATAGTCATTTTAGTGCCAAACACACTACGATATCGGGCAGACTGTCAGATATCGGCTGCAATATCACAGCGTACATAGCTAGCATAAGAAAGACAGATGGTCTTAAGCTGGATACACACCTATGCAATCATACGTCAGATGCACGGTCTGTAACAATTTCACCAACAATTGCAAGTCCCGATGAGCATGCAGATTCATACGTACACACCTACATGATTTACCTTCAGATCTGTGATCTTCATCTCTCATAACCATCTGCTGAAAATATTGTGACTCTACACTCTACAGATATATGCCTATGCTGCTGGCCATGAGTGTGTACACAATTGCCCAACATTGTTTCACTGTTGATTGTGATTTTTAGGAAGTTTATAAAACCAAATCAACAGATGTGATAAAACATGATCGTGGGAGCGAACACACACTTGTAATATCTGTACAAACAGTCGTGAACTGTGTGATCTGCACGATAATTGCATAGATGTACCCAGCTTAATATATAAAATAACCTGGTCTCACGTGGAGTTCATATACACAGTCACATTTGGCTTAAACAGCAACATTGTATCAAGTTTATACGGTCAATATACAGATGCCGATTTCCTACATGAATACCTTTGTGCTGTACAGCTGCATGAGCAGTCAGGAAAAACACAATGAACCTCAAGTCTTTATTCCTTCATTTTGAGCCTTGATATTGCAGTTTAAAAAGCACTATTCACACTCAATATCTGCAATAGGTGGGCCATGCAGAACTTTTGCCACAAACTTGTTGTATGCATTTAACCAGCTGGATGAATGGTGATAATTCACATTATATTTACATTGGCAGTGCACTTTAGTGCAAGCTATTGCTCTTTGTTCCCGTTGATTTTATGTAAAAGGCAGCTAAAAAGGCTGATTGCACCAACTTTAAAAAGGTCTGTTTACCCCATATTCACTCCTTTGTCTAAGAATCTCAAACTCTGATATGTATATTTGCAATTATCATTAGTAGAAAGTTTAGGTAATCTGACCTGTGCTTCTGTGGTAGCGGTTCTTCAAAAGCCTTGAGGTTTTACAAATATTAACATGTTTTTCATTGAAGGCGACAGGCATTTATTTTGACTATTAAGATACTTTGGTTACCGATACCCTTGTTTCCACACCACCGTTAACAGATACACGAAACACTTCCCGTTCCGGCTTGTCTGGCATGACACAGAAAGTCCAGGCATTCCAGATATAAACACACTTTATTATTGTCAATCAAATACTGTCATTCAGCATTTCTTGCACTCATGCACTGTTATAATGAGATACTGATCTTTTCAGTAAGTATTTTTAAACAATGCATAACACATTTTAATATTATACAGCAAAGTTAATTACGATGCACCCTGTTTTTTTTTTGTTTTTTTTTACATTTTGTAAACTGATTATTTAGAAACATGTAATTTGGTTCCAGAAAATAATGAAAAACAAAGTTGAAAATGTCTCTGTTGGTTTGAGGTTAAGATCTAGGAGTGCAATGTGGCACACGTAGATTCATGAGTTGTGTTGTGTATGCTGTACACACACTAGTTCTGAGATAACAAAATTTGTGCATAATAAAATGCATACATTCTGAATGCATGACAGAAAGCATATGTCTAAACCACAGAGGTTCTGCTATCGAGTACGATAGAGATTCTGCGCTGTTGTTGTTATGGAATTATATATACCATTTATAAACTTTAGGCAATTTTTTTTTTTTTTTTTTTTAAAAGTTACTTCAGGCAGTCGTTTGGTTTGAAATAAAGACAAGAAAAGCAGTATTGTCTCAAGAGCTCATTTGTCACTCTTTGTAGTAGTTGTGTTTTTTTTTTTTTGTTTAAAGATCTATTCGACATAGGAACTTTGATTGAATATTTCACAGTGACGTGTCTACCAATATACTGCAGTTCTCAACCTTCTACAGTAAACTCTGGCAAAGGCGCGATGGCCCTTCCGGTATTGCTGCATGGCCCTTCCGGTATTGCTGCCAAGATGATCTTTCCCTTTCCTGGTGATTGTCCTCAAAATCAGGTCAGTTGTTCTTCTAGCTGTCCATAAGTCCTTTAAGTCCTGTAATTTGCGATTGTATATCCTCTGGGAGCTCAAGGGGAGGAAGATCTGGTAAGGGAATGTCTAAAGGAGGAAGACTGGGTATAGGAATGTCTGTACCCTTTCCAGTATTTGCTACAAATCTCTGCCACGTAGACACGGGGCTCGGAGAGCTTAGTGTAGTCTGCTGCAGACTCCACAGTTCGGACTTCTCCACGAAATCGGTGTCTGTGTCTAACTCTTTTTCTGGATTCCTCTGCAGCCTCGCCACCTCTGCCCGCAGCTTCCGGTTCTCCTTTTTTAATTTCTCGTTTTCGGCCAGAAGGGTGTCCACCAGCAGGTTCAGGTCTTTTATCTTGGTTGCTTGCTCCTCCAGTTTTGTTTTGTCATCTTTTGGAACTCTGTTCGCCTTGTAAGGCTCCAGTGGTTCCTTTCTCTTCTGGAGCAAATATAGTAAAGAGTCTGGTTCTCGGTCAAGGACACTGTGGATTTCCTGCAAACACTTCCCTGGGTTGAAGTTGGATTTCTGCCCGGCAGAAACAAGTGCATTTTGGCTGTCGACGTCATCAGTAGACAATTTGTACGATGTCTGGAGATGAGCGGTGAACTCCTTTTCTGCAGCTATTGCTTTTTGTTGAGTTCGATGCTTCTCTTCTCTTTTGGCTCTTTTCAATCTTTCCTGAATTAAGAGCTGCTGTTTTATGTGACTATCCCGCTGCAGTTCCAATGACAGCTGAGCCTGTAGAGCAGAAACAGAGATGTAAACTAGAGTTATATTCTCAATGCAATATCAAGACTAATTATTTTCACATTTCTGCAAGTCCTACAATATTTCCTCTTTTTCTGTAAGACCACTTACAATCATAGAAAGGTAGAGTTGGCAGCACACTTTGATATTTGATTTACAAGAAAGAATTACAATTTACCAAGGCACCTTACACAATGAGAAGAGGTCACAGGACAAAGGCAAGCCGTCACAATTCTCAGACCGTAATAGTGTCATACCTCTGGAAAAAAATATATGCGTTTCTACATAGAAGTGATCTGACACCCCAATATATTTGCAGCATTAAGAGAGAAGCCTCACACTACTCCTGTGCTGTTGGGAGGACCCTGTTCCTTCTACTATCTACTTCACAGCCAATGGCTCCTTGCTTGCCTCCATTCCCTCTCCTCACATCATGATACTACCCGTCACATCTAGATCTGCCCGTATTAACACAAGCACAGTAGAAACTAAAATAATCCCGTAAAGGGTTAATGGCGCACACTATGTAGGCAGAGGAATACCACAAATAGGGTTTTTTTTGGAGATCTCTTTAAGAGATGGTACTTGTCTATAAAGATATATATATACCGAAAAGGGATAACACCAATCTCCACTGCTGCACTGTCGTGGTTTATTTGCACAGCAACCACAAAAATACATAAATGTATATTCACCAGAAACAGACAAGACAGATTGCGCTGCAGAGAATGTATGTTGGTATAGCTCAATAAAAAGACCTAGAGGATCCTCCCATAGCAATAAGGAAACAATTGATTAATATCACATGAATATAAGTTTAATCACAAACAGCATGATCTAGTAAATAAATCATAAATATTACATCAATTGTAAAACTGTATAGCTGGCCAGCATAGATTAGAGGGTACCTTGAAAAATAAAAAATAAAATTAGAATATAAATTAGTAAAAACCTATGAGACCCAGAAGAGCTAGAAAAAGGAAGTCCAATATGATGACCGTACTTCTCACAAATGGTTAATATTGATCAAGAGCTCTTATAGAGAAAGCTCGTTTATATTCAGTATCACAAGTGGATCAATGATAATCACGAGACTCTCTTTTCACTTCATGTTAGGTCTCATATTTTCAATATATAACGATCAACTGTATAGACACAGTCAGGATGTGCTCCGTAACACTTGTTATAGTAGGAGCAATTCAAATCCAACCGAGATATTCAGCACCTTCTCAACAACATATGTTAAATTCTTTGGGAAAGCCGCAATTCAAATTCAGCAGTGTTTTCCTTACCATTCGACGTCTTCAACCCTCCGGAGGGATTCAAAGTCACTGGAAATACAGAGATTTCAAAAACTCACTAAACTCACTAATTGGTTGTTATTATAGTCGGCACACCCAAGCCAGGGTTCAGATGATTTCCGCTCGTCAGCGGTAGCGGATCAGGTTGTGAAAAACTTTTTCCTTTGCGCTAAATCGCGCCCGTCACATGAGGCTTTAGTTGAAATAGTATCAAGCCAAATTGCAAGTTATTGTATCAGTATATCCACGATCCAAAGATCAGAATTATAGCCGACTGTATTAGGGACAAACTCTCCGTGTCTCCGTTCGTGAGATGATAGTTAGGGAGAATAATTAGTGAGCTGAAATCACAGACCTCAATCGCTGACGCGTTTCGTGCCTGCTTCCCGGCACTTTCTCAAAGCTACTGAAGGTCTGAATCCATTCCTTTAAATAGAAGGCTGATTATCCAGGTGTCTTTGATTCATTTTGATTTTCTATTTTTTCAAATCTCTATATTCAATCGATATTTAGGTTTATATTATACCAGACTAGAAGGTATTATTTAACAACTCAGCTAATTCTCTTCAATTAAATATAAATATAAACATTCTTAAAATATTTAGAGACATCAAGCTGAGCCCATTAGTATAATAATCTATCTTATAACAAAATATATAAATATTGTTACTGCTAACAGTCTCTCATTTATCAAGAGGAGACACTGTTTAAAACAGACCCAAACGATCTCTATAATCGGCCAAATCCTAGAGTGTCTCAAAAGACCTTAGATATATATACACACACCTAATTTAGGTAGTGACAACAGGTTAAGTATAGTCTTGTATATAATTCTGATAATTCTGATCTTTGGATCATGGATATACTGATACAATAACTTGCAATTTGGCTTGATACTATTTCAACTAAAGCCTCATGTGACGGGCGCGATTTAGCGCAAAGGAAAACGTTTTTCACAACCTGATCCACTACCGCTGACGAGCGGAAATCATCTGAACCCTGGCTTGGGTGTGCCGACTATAATAACAACCAATTAGTGAGTTTAGTGAGTTTTTGAAATCTCTGTATTTCCAGTGACTTTGAATCCCTCCGGAGGGTTGAAGACGTCGAATGGTAAGGAAAACACTGCTGAATTTGAATTGCGGCTTTTCCAAAGAATTTAACATATGTTGTTGAGAAGGTGCTGAATATCTCGGTTGGATTTGAATTGCTCCTACTATAACAAGTGTTACGGAGCACATCCTGACTGTGTCTATACAGTTGATCGTTATATATTGAAAATATGAGACCTAACATGAAGTGAAAAGAGAGTCTCGTGATTATCATTGATCCACTTGTGATACTGAATATAAACGAGCTTTCTCTATAAGAGCTCTTGATCAATATTAACCATTTGTGAGAAGTACGGTCATCATATTGGACTTCCTTTATCTAGCTCTTCTGGGTCTCATAGGTTTTTACTAATTTATATTCTAATTTTATTTTTTATTTTTCAAGGTACCCTCTAATCTATGCTGGCCAGCTATACAGTTTTACAATTGATGTAATATTTATGATTTATTTACTAGATCATGCTGTTTGTGATTAAACTTATATTCATGTGATATTAATCAATTGTTTCCTTATTGCTATGGGAGGATCCTCTAGGTCTTTTTATTGAGCTATACCAACATACATTCTCTGCAGCGCAATCTGTCTTGTCGGTTACAAGCACAGTAGACCCTGTCCAATCAGGTGCAAGATTCCATCCCATCCAT
This sequence comes from Mixophyes fleayi, assembly GCF_038048845.1. NCBI lineage: Eukaryota > Metazoa > Chordata > Amphibia > Anura > Limnodynastidae > Mixophyes > Mixophyes fleayi. The sequence goes on from NC_134407.1 coordinate 38,989,437, forward strand.
TTATTTTATGCATCTTCCATTCCATCTATTACTTCAGGTCTAAGAGCTGTACTCTTCCCATACCTGGTAAATGACACGGTCCAGCTGTGAATACTAGGTAACGTCAGGAGTACCAAGAGAGCAGCCTTCACCCAATTGCTACACAGTATTGAAAGATGGAGTAAACCCTTCAAATGCTGTTTGAATCACAGTATGAACCACACTGACCCCCCTTCAGTCATAATCTGCTTTGTGAGATAGTTATGCTAACTCTTTTTTTAACTGAAGACTTACTATATATTATTTATAATGCATGCAAGGAATTAGGATATGTAGAAATATATTTGAATGTTGAAGAATGATAAAGTGGGTTTCTCTGTATGGATTTATTTCAATGAGTTGATTATAGTGGTCTTAAAATTGTATTAAGGGGAACATTATCTCCTATATAGTTATCATTTGAAGAAGAGCAAAGACAGTCAACATTGATATTTAATTAACACTTTTACAATTATATATTAATGTTACGTAATATACAATACCTGCTCAGACTGTGTCAGCCTCTTGGCCTCCAACAGGTAAGCTGCAATATAAAATACATAAAATGTGTGAACATGACCAAAGCGTATAGCAACATTAGGGGGCGCTGCACCACCCAAACCAAAATAAAGAACGCAGACAAGTCACCAGACACCACAAATAGCAGTGGTATTCAGGTTACCCGACTGCATAGTACTGCACAATGCTATGCTGTATAGCAGGTTATTAACACCAATATGACAACTATAGATTTACAATCCTGAAAACAGCAATATTGCAAATGCGTCTAACAGCAATGCAAAAAACACATTTATGTATCCATCTCTATGGGACCCTTTCGCACACACACAAAGCATGTCTGCGCTAATATTATTTCATACAGGAGCCTTTAGGCCTTATGACACCACCCAACAACTCCAGCGTACTATCTACATCATCGCAACTTCCCAACAAGACAGCATTCAATGGGTTATAGGCCAGTACAAAGGTCTATAAATAGGCAACAATAATAATAATAAATAATAATAATAATAATAATATAAATAATGAAAATACTAATCATAGCGCTAGGGAAGATGATAGGCAGTCTGTTTATATACTGCAGTCAAAAATCTTGGCTGCAACATTATAGGAACGTGAGTGTAATACAAAAGTGAGGTGCACGACACCGTCATTTAGTGAATGCTGGGGGAGTGGTGATATAGGGCAGATAAAGCAGTTCACTAATTGCCATATTCACAAGAGTGGTGATATAGGGCAGATAAAGCAGTTCATTAATTGCCATATTCACAAAATGATACTGCACTCTTAACTTTTACACACTGAGCACAACAAAATCAGTGTCATAAAGGTACGTGTTGGGCAGCACGGTGGCTCAGTGGTTAGCATTTCCACCTCACAGCGCTGGGGTCATAAGTTATATTCCCGAATAGGGCCCTATCTGTGTGGAGTTTGTATGGGTTTCCTCTTAAACTCCAAAACATAGTGGTAGGTTAATTGGCTGCTGATAAAATTAGTGTGTGAGACTGTGCGTGTTGTGAATGACAAATATCCTCTCTACAGCGCTGCAGAATTGGTGGTGCTATATAAAGAAATGATGAAGACGTTATGCCTCCAACCAGTTTCAGCCTGAGAAGAAATAACACAAGTTTAATGTTGTTTACCTTGTGTCTTTTTTTCCAGGCATTTTGCCAAACCAAAATTTTATCCAAATAATATTGTGCAGAAATGGCAAATTTATTTCTAAAAGATAAAGAAGCCCTAACAATATGTGTTATTTTATCATCATCATCGCATTTATTTATATAGCGCCACTAATTCTGCAGCGCTGTACAGAGAACTCATTCACATCAGTCCCTGTCCCACTGGATCTATAATGCCAGGCGCCATCACAGAAATTTAAAGTGACTTATATTAATTCTTATACCAGGTCTGTGGCTCAGTCCTGTTGATGACAATGGAGGAAGAGTTTTTCTGGCCCGTACATGTGTGTACGGTAATTCTAAACTATTCCTCAAGTGAAAGTAATTATGTTCTAAACATTTTTTACATCTAATAATATACAAAAGTAACAGGGTTTAAATATTTATAAATGGGTTTACCCATATATCATTAAGGTTTATGTATGCTCAAAGCCAGGCTGCAAGGAACACATGGACAGTGGATGGTGTCCTACTACAAGGAATTACCTCATTGGTTGAGCGATGTCGCCATCAACTCCATATTGGATGTTGTGCATCACCTGACCAACACTAGGACTTAGGCTATAACAAAATGGTTCCACATGATGAGAAGTTGTCATGAGATGGCCGTGTGACACTGAATTTAGAATTTCTATTATTATCACCTTTAGAGTGTGGATGGAAATTGGAGCAGACACAGAAAACCAACAAAAACACTAGGAGCACATACAAACTCCACACAGATAGGGAATCTAGCTCATGACACTAGTGCTGTGAGGCAGCAGTGCTAGCCAATCAAGTTACAGGGAAAAGAATAAAGGACCGCCGCTATTAATTAAAAAAAAATAAAAAAAATACAGCAGTAGGATACATTGAACAACCCACTTTCAAACAACTCATAGTAATAAGTATAGGAGATGTAAAGAAAACATTTAAGCACAGTACATACCAGCGGCTTTCCTGTGGCAAGCAATTGCCTCTTCATATTTTCCAGTAGCCAGAAACCTGTCTGCTTTCCTGCTCTGCTGATGTGCCTGGAAACATAAGGACATTATATTGTGATTACACTGTACGCCTCACCAAACAGTCTTCAGGCTGAGAAGCTGTATGTCATTAATAATTCAAACCGTGATATATAATAGCACAATGTAATAAAACAACTCACCCAGACGCATCTAGCAGAGATGGTTTATGTGGCTGCGCTGACACAAGTACTCTGCGGTAGTGAGGAGATTTCATTCTGGTTAATAAGGTCACAGTAACCAGAAGTCCTCACAACCAGGACTTACTGTTACACAAGGTTATGTACATGTTACACCAGCTGTGGCCAGGACTCCCATAGACAAATTCTTGGAGGTCGTGGGTATATTGGGGGGAATTCAATTAGCTGTGAGGTGTCTCCGAAACGCCCACAAGATACCTCGCAGCGGAGATTTCTGACAAACCGCCGCTCATTTTTCTGGAAAATGGAGCAGAGATTACTACCATAATTACCGGCGATGTGCACGGTACGATGTCCGTGTGCAACATCACCGGCATTCGAATCCCCCCCATTGTGTAAATACATAGATATATATTTATTTACTTCTGTTCAGGTATTGTCAGTTGTGGTTAAGAGGTTATATATACATTGTGGGTGACCTTTGTGTAAATGCTCAGTTCCGCCATTCTCAAATGTTTCTATAGTTAACATATGCTGGTGACTTGTGATTCGTGCGCACAATTATTTTATAGGTATTGGTGACTATCCCATGTTTTTCTTGTCTCAGATTATGGCCCTTGTGGATATGAAGCCTAATTAAGAGGATACATTGATCTACTGGGGCGCATTAGGTGAGATTACACGACAGTCTGACAGGACAGAAAATGGACACAAAACTCCAGTTATCCTCTCAGGGCCCCAATAAGGAGAGATCTTGACAAGTGTCCCTCTGACCTAATCACCTTAGTGAGGTCACCAAGGATCTGCGTGTACATTACACATACAAGTGACCAGGAAGTGCAGAAACGTTGTAGGGTGGTGCTACACCAGAACCTCACCCACAGCGAGATGTTACATCCCTGTGAGCTTATAAGACACGATATTAGAAGATAAAATACAGTTTGCTTATATTATTTTAGAGAAGGGATGAGCCGTATACATGTTATATAATGTGTACTCCTGTGTGCCTTCCGGTCATGCCTAGGGTACGCCAGACAGGTACAGTAATACGGCCCTGGCTTATGTCTAAGAAGACATTGGGCTAGATTTACTAAGCTGCGGGTTTGAAAAAGTGGGGATGTTGCCTATAGCAACCAATCAGATTCTAGCTGTCATTTTGTAGAATGTACTAAATAAATGAAAGCTAGAATCTGATTGGTTGCTATAGGCAACCTCCCCACTTTTTCAAACCCGCAGCTTAGTAAATCTAGCCCATTGTGTAATTTCCTATAATATTCATGAACAACAAGAAAGGACTAAAGAAAGACTGCTAAATTACCATTATTGCAATTAAAATAAGAATATGTCAAATATGATCAAAAATGCCCCGTCCCAGTGTTTTCACCAATCTAGCCGAGAGATATTCTCTGGAATCTCTTTGGCCCAATAGAAACGCAGCCTGTTCTAGTTACTATATTATATCTGATGTAATAATACAGGCCCCCAAATGTCTGCATACACAGGAACAAGAGCAGCTGACAAATGATGTATGGACTTTGTTGTATGTAATGAAGTTAAGAGAATGATTACCAGTTGGCAGTCATACATGGATGACCAAATCCCAGCATATATCCGGCTAGTGTTATTAAAGACAGTGAATTATAGATAATTAAATCATGGCATTACAGCATGGACTCTCCTCCTGTAGACTTACGTGAGTAGATAGCAATGTCGTGTCTGATACAAGGACATGTATTACAGAGATACATAAATGATTAACCTTACATAGCATGAAAGAATGAAAACAAGCGAGGAATGTCCTACACAGAGCACACGTACAACACATCTACATCAATTCCTTTCTCTGCCGAACAAACACAGGAGCTGGCACGTACAGAACGTCCTGCAAATAAATAACCCATGCTGTACAATGTCATCAACATCTGACAGGCTGCACAGTTGTGATAGAGCCTCTCCTTCCTCCTAGTACTGCCAACACCAAATATAATAGGGGTAGTAAGCTATAGAATTGTGTCACAATGATGGTAAAACTGCTCACGGAGCAAAACAATCATGAGTGGCTGCTGAAAATAACCATATGGTAGAGTAATGATACAATGCAGAGACAGAACATTCCTTCTTTGTGGGTCTGTGCTCACCTTGTTTTTTTTAAGCCTTTCCAGACCTCAGTCACACATCTCAATATGGGTCTCCAGTGGGCAGGAGGACCCGAGAATGGTCCAGTCTCACAAACTACTAAATGGGCATGCCCAAGGTAGAGACACCCCATTCATAAAAAAAACAGTAGCGGCACAGAAGAAGTCTTGTAGGCAGAAGTGAGAGGTGGTTATCAGAGATGATGCGGGACGAGGCACAGGTCACAGGTAGATCTAAGAGGGCGTGATGGAGAGTATTTTGAGCGGAGATTTGAAACATATCAAGTTAAGGGCTTTGTAGGTGAGGATGAGAAATGGGAATTGGATTCGTAAGGATATTGGGAGCCAGTACAAGGATTTGTAGAGTGGTGCAGGGAAAGAGGAAGTTCCGTCTTGCTGCAGCATTTAGGATGGCTTAAGAGTTAGGTTGCATCTTGGGTAAGAAATAGGAAATATTCAAAAGGTGGGAAAACAAGACAGAGAGAGAGAATGGATGTGAAGAATGAAGCAGAAGGCGTAATCAAGAGTGACACCAAGGCAGTGGTCTTGGGAGACTGAGGAAAGAGTGGTGTTGTTGACAGTGAAGGAGATTTGAGAGAAAGTGGTGACTTTGGGAAGAGTGACGTAGATGAGTTCTGATTTGGACATGTTAAGCTTTAGGTAGCATTGGGACATTCATGCAAAGACATTTGGTCAGCACAAAAGTGTAGAGGTCAGGTCAGGAGAGGACAGGTAGATTGTTGTTTCAGTGAGAGCAGTGCAGGGGGAACAAGAGGGTGACATATGCTCCAGTCACCAGTGTGCATTGTGATAGTGACTATGGTTAATGGTATTTGTCCATTCCTGTGTTAACATGTCTACAAGTCAACTAAAGGATACTGCAAAGAATCTTTCAGAGCCTCATATTATTATGATTATCTTTTATTTATAAGCCGCAGCTAAATGTCCGCAGGGCCATACACGACATATACAGAAAGCAGTGATCCATAGCACATTGCATGAAGAACAAAATACAAAGACCAGACATTACAGATAAACAAAAACAAAGATAAAACATCAATGTAGATCAAATTATTTACAGGACAGCGAGTGAGAGTGATGGTAGCATTCAGCGGGATGTAGGCCTGAGCTAAGAAAACAGGGTTAGGAAAGGAGGCCATGAGGTACAGAGGGTGATAGAATATTAGAAGGAGAACACAAGGAAAGAGGGTCCTGCTCATGAGAGCTTACATCCTAAAGGAAAGGGGGAGATAAAGATAGCTGGTATAGATCGGGGATGAAAACCAAGACAAGGGAGCTCGAAGGAAGGCTGATAGGCTTCAATAAAGAAATGAATCATAAGGGCACGCTTGAAGCCTTTGAGAGTAGAAGGTAACCTGATTGAGGTTGTGGGAGATTGGAGATGTGGTGTGTGTGTGTGTGTGTGGGGGGGGGGGGGGGGGGAATTGATTGAGAGCTTTGAAATTTAATTATGTAGGCCACAGGGAGCCAATGTAGTGACTGGTGGAGGGGGACAGCAGAGAGCGGCAGGAGAGAAAATTAAAGCATGCAGCAGCATAGAGGATAGATTTAAGAGGGGGAGTTGAGAGTCAGGAAGGCCAGAGAGATGGAGGTTACAGTAGTCAAGGTGGGAGATTACAAGTGAGTGAATAAGAGTATTGGTGGCTTCTGTGGTGAGAGAGGGCAGGACCTTAGATATATTCCAGAGGTGGAAGTAGCAGGATTATTAGAGGGACAGAATGTGAGGTTTAAAGGAGAGGGAGAAGTCAAGGATGACCCCAAGGCTGTGGGACAGAGGGTCCAAACCCTGCTGCTCCAAAAAGGAAGAAGCCCCTGTGACATAATGGCCATGTTAGCTTATCCATATAACATTACTTACATTTCTAATGTTTTTTTCAGCAACACGAGTGTAGGCAAAACATATGCAGTCAAACTGACATTTACCATTACAGTCAATTTAAGTTTATAGCTATGATTAAAACCGTATAACGTTTACAGTATTACAAAACAAACTATATACGGATGCAGCCATGACATTACCAAATGCCGGTGTTCCCAGCTCTCTAACTATATACACATGATGGATTTCTGGTAAATGCCCTCAATGAAAGAAGTTCCTAAGCTGGACACACATATTCAATGTTGCTGGTGGGGTAAGAAAATTGTCCTAAGGTCACAGAGCAGGGGCAGCATTGTGGCACAGTGGTTAGCATTGCTGTGTCACAGCACTGGGGGCTATAGGTTCCACTCCGATCAGGGCTCTATCTGTATGCAAATTGTATGTTCTCCCCGTGTTTGTGTGGGTTTCCTCTCACACTCCAAAGACATACTAATAGATTAATTGGCTTCTGACAAAATTCACCCTGTTGTGTATGTCCATGTGGTAGAGAATATAGACTTTACGCTGGGGCCTGGACTGACATGTATGGATTCTGGACACCACATGGCCATCAGTCTGCCTACATCCTAGTTTAACAGTGAGGCTGAACGTCACACGTGTGGCCACCACCAGATTTCAATCCAGCAACACACAGCTTTGGAATTTTTTAGCAATCGAATAAAAATATAAAGTGAACCATGAGTGGTAATGGTTAAAGAAATCTCTGCTTTTAATAAACAAATTGGTATTTCCCAAAGCTGGAAGCAAACATTACAGTGTGTATCAGTTGAAAGAGAATGCTGGGAGCAGTAGTTCTACAACAGCTGAAGTGCCCATGTCTACGTTCTCAAATTTCCAACAGTCAAAAATGAGAAAGAGCCTTTGTGATCTTAACAATGGGAAATGGTTCTTGGTATAACTAGTATGCCAGGAAACACACATTTGCTGATGCAAGAAACAGTAACTCAGGAATATCATATCTAAATTAACATCACAATGCAAAACTCGTGATGACATTATGATGATAATTACCTGTGAAACACAGGCCTGTAGAAAATCATTTTGCTTGGCTTGTATAGTTCTATTCAGGAAACCCTCTAACTAGAGAGGATACAGTATGTAATTATGTTATGTCTCTAATTACATAGACTTTCAGTAGTTGATGTAGCCTGGATATACATCAATTTACACCACTTTCATGCATTACTCGGGGGACTATGGCTGTCTGCAGAACCAACAAGACATTAAAATGGACGTCTGACTCATGAAATGGTGGCACATATACCCAGCATTTATCAACCGTAACACAAAGCTTTGTAAATACTGAAAAAAAAAGAAGCTTAAAGTAATTAGTGAGACATGTTTCAGAAAAGCAATATGTTACCCATTGTACTGTCATAGAAAACGTGGAAGTACAAGCTTGATGTATTTTATCCTTATACTTAATTGTCTACCTGTGCTACACGTGTGATCAACCTAAATATAATAGGTTTACCTGTGCTACGCGTGTGATCAACCTGAATATAATATGTTTACCTGTGCTACGCGTGTGATCAACCTGAATATAATATGTTTACCTGTGCTACGCGTGTGATCAACCTGAATATAATATGTTTACCTGTGCTACGCGTGTGATCAACCTGAATATAATATGTTTACCTGTGCTACGCGTGTGATCAACCTGAATATAATATGTTTACCTGTGCTACGCGTGTGATCAACCTGAATATAATATGTTTACCTGTGCTACGCGTGTGATCAACCTGAATATAATATGTTTACCTGTGCTACGCGTGTGATCAACCTGAATATAATATGTTTACCTGTGCTACGCGTGTGATCAACCTGAATATAATATGTTTACCTGTGCTACACGTGTGATCAACCTAAATATAATATGTTTACCTGTGCTACACGTGTGATCAACCTAAATATAATAGGTTTACCTGTGCTACGCTTGTGATCAACCTGAATATAATAGGTTTACCTGTGCTACACGTGTGATCAACCTGAATATAATATGTTTACCTGTGCTACACGTGTGATCAACCTGAATATAATATGTTTACCTGTGCTACGCGTGTGATCAACCTGAATATAATATGTTTACCTGTGCTACGCGTGTGATCAACCTGAATATAATATGTTTACCTGTGCTACACGTGTGATCAACCTGAATATAATATGTTTACCTGTGCTACACGTGTGATCAACCTAAATATAATAGGTTTACCTGTGCTACGCTTGTGATCAACCTGAATATAATATGTTTACCTGTGCTACACGTGTGAGCAACCTGAATATAATGTTTACCTGTGCTACACGTGTGAGCAACCTGAATATAATAGGTTTACCTGTGCTACACGTGTGAGCAACCTGAATATAATATGTTTACCTGTGCTACACATGTGAGCAACCTGAATATAATATGTTTACCTGTGCTACATGTGTGAGCAACCTGAATATTATGTTTACCTGTGCTACACGTGTGAGCAACGTGAATATAATATGTTTACCTGTGCTACACGTGTGAGTAACGTGAATATAATATGTTTACCTGTGCTACATGTGTGAGAAGCCTGAATATAATATGTTTACCTGTGCTACACGTGTGAGAAGCCTGAATATAATATGTTTACCTGTGCTACACGTGTGAGAAGCCTGAATATAATATGTTTACCTGTGCTACACGTGTGAGAAGCCTGAATATAATATGTTTACCTGTGCTACATGTGTGAGCAACCTGAATATAATGGGCCCAAGTCATTAAGGAAAGTAAGGCAAAAAAATGAGTAATACCCCAAAAGACCTGGGTTTTTGCCGGGGCTCTGTGTGAATGGGTCCAGGAGCACCTCTCCAGTCAAATGACCCGTGATCAGTGTGAACACGGTCTACCCGGGTATTTGCCAGGGTGTCCTGCACTGTTCCCCAGCTATATCCTGGGTTCATATACTCGGGATACTGCCAGGTGGCAATATGAAAGTGGTTTAAGTTTTCTCCTGGACAAAACCATGTTACAATGCAAGGGGTGCAAATTAGTTTATTATTTTGCATATAAGTTAAATACTGGCTGTTTTTTCATGTAGCACACAAATACTTGATAGCTTTATTTTTACACTGAAATTTAATGTTGATCTAGGACATGCCCTACCCCAACTATAAATCTCTCCCCATATTTTAAATTTACCTCCCCCTCAATGCAACATGTTTTTGCCAAAATGCAAAGTTACTCTTTTTTTTGCTTTCTTTTCCTTTCCTTAATGAATCAGGCCAAGAGTGTTTGTCACTGACACCAAATCATAAGGTATAGTGGCTGTAGAGGAGAGCCAGAAGTAGATACAGGCACAGTCTGGGTGAATCGCCCAGAACTGAATATCTGGTGTGGACCCAATGTCCTGAACCTGTGCTGTTGTACCTCAGACAGGTTCAAGAGCTAATTCAATCTGATGATAAATGCAAATGTAATTTATTAAGGCTGATGTGCTCATTTTCCTAGAGCCGTTTCAAATTTCTTTCAGCTTCCAGATTGTATTTTACATTCTTGAACTGAATTTTCTTTTCTCAAAGGTGCAGTGATCACATTTAGCCAAACACAACAAACTGAATGTTCAAACAACAAGAATCAGTCAAATTGTTTATATCTTTGGTGTATGTCATTTTGTATATAATTGGAGCATTTATCTATATTATTATTTAGCTATTAGGCCTATATTTATAATTAAAAGTTGTTATATTAATAGATATAATCAACAAAAGCACCCAGAAGACTGCTTGACACATCCCTTTTCCTGCAGAAGAATCTATTTATTTAAAGCTGCACTGTCACCAACAAAAATAAAAAAATGGTAGTGCAAGGTCAGGGTGGAGGGGTGTGTGAGCAGGAGGACCAACCACAAGCCACAATCACTTGATTTTATCTTGTCATTCATTGGTCACCATTTACTTTGTCATAGTGCAGCTAAAAGTTTACTAATACATGACAAAAATAGTTATAGTTATTCTTGAAAGATAGACCCACAATGTTTATGCATTTGTTAGTTATCACCACCTAGTACAGTTAAACAGTAGCTTATTAGCTGTCTGCTGATATCCTACAGCCAAAACATCATCATCATCTATTTATTTATATAGCGCCACTAATTCCGCAGCGCTGTACAGAGAACTCATTCACATCAGTCCCTGTCCCATTGGGGCTTACAATCTAAATCCGCTAACACACACATACAGAGAGAGACTAAGGGCAATTTAATAGCAGTTAATTAACCTTCCAGTATGTTTTTGGAGTAGCACAAGAAGAAAGCATGAAGTACAGGTGCTAACAGCACAGTTCTACTGAAAAAAGCAAAGCCTAGTGGGAATACTTAATAAAAATGGCCTATGGGGATTGATGTATACCTCTTAACTAACCACAGATGAGCTGGCGACACCCTGCGATTCTGCTCCTGGGTTCGAGAGCCAAAATCTCCACCACACGCGTGGATCTGTCGTTGGAAATTGGACAACGATTGGCATCAACTGGGCTTGCTAGATCAGTCACAGGATGATGAGCGCACACACAGACAGACTGTGCTCATCTTCTAACAGGATTTACCAAGAGGCCCGATAATGATTTCAGAAGCGATATTATTAGTCATTACGGTTGTTCTGGAGCCACAAATGCAGCCATATTGGGACAACTGTTCCAAAATGCAGCATGTCCAACAGTAGGGTGCCCTAGGAAAATGACAAAGCCAGTGTAGCACAGCATGACCCTTTGTATGGGGTCTTAGACGTGGCTTTAAGAGGAAGGCTCACATGACAGATTCAGAAAATAGTTGTATTGTGTTGTAAGCCTCCGCATCACTTCTCACCCCCATATCAGAAGATCAGGGTATCAAACCCAGCTTAAACAGGAGGTTAAGCACAATAAGCCAAACACATATTGAAAGACATCACAACCCAATCAAGGATTGCTCTACAATTCAATATCAAATCATTAACTACATCTGGTCAAGAAGACCACAGCTCAAACTCCTCAGTTCAGCCTGTTGTCCACTAGTAGTCTATGCTGGCTCTTATCAAGGTTTATAACTTGTTATTTTATCTAAATGATAGTAATCCTTGAAGGCCTGAAAGAACAATCCTGCAAAAAGCCATCATAACTATACTAGGTGTCCTGCTGTCCATGTGCCAGTTGTGTGGAGAAAAGACGGATATCGTTCACTGGTGTATAACATTATTAACCTTTATTTATATAGTACCAACATATTAAGCAGTTTTCTAGTATTTGTTTATTTTATTTATTAAATTTTGTTATCATCTACAGAGTCCCTGCCCCAGCTGAGCTTACACATTCTTACTAGCATTATCGAAATGGTATTTGGGGGGCAATGGCTGCCACTCTAGTGTCCAGACATAAGAGGATGCTCTTAGTATGAGAGGCAACATTTGGTAGTAGAAGCAAATGGCAGCATCTGTGGGGCCTCGACAACCTGGGAGTGGAGGCAGACATGACGCCTACAAGGAGGCCTGCTGCCGTATACTTAATTACACGCAGAGGTCTCTCTCCACCGCACCTCTCACATCTCAGGAGCAGCTGCTGCCTACAAATGGCATCTGCTACCTCCCTTAATTCACTGTGGAGGTCGCCTCCCCTAATAAATTTGTCTGGGCCCAGGGCTGGTGGGGCCCCTCTCTGCTGATGGGCCCCCATACTGCTGTTCTCCCCCTGATGGCGGCCCTGGACACAAACCCTACTTACTACAGTGTAAGTTCCCTCAGAGCATGTCCTACTACCATATTTTGACTTCTCACTTATTCATTTCCTCTCCTCTATCCCTTAATGTACTGACCTTCATTATTAAAGTAAAGAGATCATCATGCCGGCCTTTATTTTAAGAGCCACAATTTAAAAATGTTCCTTTTATATATATTGTTTTCTTTGTGCATCTTTTATAAAATGTGCAATAGGTGTCACAATGAAAGTAGAGTGAGCAATGCCTACCACCTCAAAGGACGTGTTAAAACCAGTCCATTTTGCCACATTTTATTTTGGCATCATAAAAAACTCCAAGGGGTAAATGTTTTAAGCTGAGAGTTTTCCAGCGGGTTTGAAAAACCAATCAGTATCTAGTTATCATTTATTTAATACATTCTACAAAATAATAGCTAGAATCTGATTGGTTGCTATAGGCAACATCCGGAAAACTCTCAGCTTGATACATTTACCCCCAAGTCACATAAAACTATAGGGATCAGTTCAGCTAACTCAAGACCATTCCTAGTGGTCAGATCTCCCCAGCAAAGGCGCTTCCAGGCACAATGCAATTATTCCAAACATATTCAGAATAATAAAAATGGGACAGGAGTTATTTATGACCTAGTCTGAATTTGCTTCATTACAAACATTTTCTTAACATAATAAGTATTATACAATTTATAAGCATCTAGAGTCCAGATTTAACATAGTAACTATTGTACAGATACAATATGTGCAGAATTTGATGGATGACATTCACGAAAACTGGTGCCAAGGAAAAAGGCGGTGTTGCTCGCAGCTACCAATCAGATGTTTGCTTTTATTTTTTAAATGGTCTCCAAATATGGCAGAATCTGACATGTTGCTAGGAGAAACAGAAGCCTTCTTGGAAGGCCAAGCCAAGCGTGCACGGTATATAATGATATTTTGGAAAAGTTCCACTACAAACTTACATTTAGATTATAATATATATATATATATACACACACACACACCCATATACATACACACATCAGTACCATATCTATGGTGGGATAGCCCAGTAGTTTTTCCACAGTGGTGAAAGATGGCCTGAACAACATTGTATAACCTAAGACTGCATGC